>NW_019268622.1:199629-213410 GCF_002738365.1 Cucurbita moschata | reverse complement strand
TTTTTTTTTTTTTTTTTTTTTTTTGCGTTACAAGCTAACTCCAGGTGATAGACTCTCTAATGCTATAATTGTTTGAGCACCCTTCCACCAGAAATGAGCCTCTCCCTTTAACATATAAGTTTCGTAATGGTCCTGATATTCTAGCGGACAATTCATGAAAAAGATGGTTGTTTCCATAGGCGTAGGCTCGAGCTAGGTTTCCACTGCGAGGGGATCTATTTTACCATTGTTAAAGGAAGGCGGGTTATGCCTTTGGAAGTCTTTCAGATAACGAGACTCCACAGTTATGGTCCCTGAGTCTCTGATCCCTTGCAATATTGTCTGTTGTGTTGTTGTCTGTTGCATTATTGTCTGTTGTATTGCTTGTTGCATTGTCGTCTGGTTAGCCACCAGTGTCTACATCATTTGAGTCTGATTTTCCATAGAGGTTAACATAAATGTCTGTAGTACATCCGTAGTGAGATTAGTTGTTGGCTGGCTAACTGGAACCTCTATATTATTGGTGGGCACCGATGAGCAGTAGAGTCTGCGTCAGGCAAGTCTTGAGTCATCGTTCTCCTCCGACTAATTCCTGATCTTGGTGCCCATGGTATTGGACTCTCGTACCATTAGGGCATTTCACCAACCTCCTTTTGAGGTTTAGGTTCAGGTTGTTCCACCTCAGGTGATGGAACATCAGTGTCCTGAGCGACTCTTCTTCTTCCCCTTCTTGGTCCAGACCCAAGATAGGGTCCACGTCACTTTGGTGCCATTAGCTACCACAATAGAAAATTTGCGGTTACAACAACTTAGCTCTTGACTTCATAATTCAAATCCATGAGGTTTTCTAGTTGTGAGTGACACGTGATTGATGGTCGTGTCACAGAGGATATGACTCTCTAACTTAAGTGTCTATAAGACCAATGTCGTGTTGCTCTGACACCAAATTTATCACATCCCAAAATTTAACCTCAAGTCGTGACTTACAATGACTATGACGTGTAGTGTGTATGTAAGAAATTCAAGGAAAACATCATTCCAAAAAATCAATCATTTATTTTAGAAGAAGAGTGTTACAATACAAAGAGACCATAGGTGACTAGTTTAGACAATGGAAGAAAACATGAAGGACAAAATGTACTAATAGATAAGACCGGACGGACACCCCGAAACATGCTTTCCTTTGTGACAATCCACATCCCTCGACGCGCCCTCACTTGACCCAACGTCTCACGTACCTAAAAAAGGAAGATATAACAAGGATGAGTATAAATATTATACTCAGTAAGCCACCTACTTGTAGGTTCTTATCGCACCTTAATCTTAAGAAATTTCCACGGGCTTTACTTTGGCTCTAGGACGTCTAGTTTTAATCTTAGCTCCTTGGGGCTTCTTTGGTTCTTTGTCCTTTCATTTAAACCTTAAAAGTTCCCTTATTCAACCTATGTATGATTGATGCCCTACAAGTAGCTACCTCGGCATAGCTCTGAGACTATATGGTATCTTACCTAGGAAGTGAGTTGCAACCCCCTAGGCCCATGATAGTCCCCCTGGTCGGGGAGAGTTACTCCACTTAACCCATGTAGCTAAATGGTCTATACGACGTGGGCACACGTTTAACCCATCCAGCTAAATCGGATTCTGATCAGGAACCCCCTGGTCCCCCACGAAGCTAACACCAATCACATATAAGCAGCCTAAGAGTACTCTAAAGGTGGTTCGTATGCCATGGTGGTTTAAACATATACATAAATATAGCGGAAGCTTAAAACAGAATTGCAATGCTCAGATAATTCTCATAATACTTACATAATACATCCATACTCTTAACAATCAAATTATTTACAATCAATTGTGGAAAGCTACCACCTAAGGTAAATAAACTCGCATGTATGCATAACCAAGCGACTCCTACAAGTATTTCTAGCTAAAGTACCGTGTGGCGACTTACTTGGATGACGCGTGCCCTTACAATAGCGTTTCAACACAAATTGCGTGTCCAAAATATACTGATTTTTTCCAATTAGATCATATTTCATATTAAAGTAGGGTTAGAATTGGAATCAGAAATAAAATAGAGAAAACAAGAGTCGAATGGGACGAAAACGAGCTTACACGCGCTAGCCACGCATCGGGACAAACTCACTCATAGGTTCCACGCACGAGTGTCACGTGTGCGCGTTTTTTCTACAGTCGTGGGTCGTCTGTTCGTTTCGTCGCGCGAGTATCGGGTCGGCTGAGGACGCGGGTCGGGTTAACGCTACTGCGGACGCGTGTTGCTGGAAGGCTGGAACTGCATCGCTCCAGGTGGCGTACGACGCATGTTTTGTGGTTATCGGCACACGGGAGACCTCTCGTCGGTTGACACGTGGCACGTCGTCGCCTTCTCTCTCCTCCTAACAGAAAAGTGGGTTTCCCATTACTTTTCACGCGTTCTCATTATTTTTTATCTCCCGATTTCTAGTCCAAACTGAAATGATTTCTTCATCAAACTTTTAGATCATACTATAAACTATGTGCTAGTATTTTTTTTTTTTTTGCTTAACCATACAACATGTTATGAGCGTCGGAAGGAGGTCCGTTAGCATCCTTACCGTTCTTGGAAAGATTCTCATATCTCAATGTTCTGTTTTATTTTCTTCACAAAATCAGCAGCGGATCTTCCCTAGATGAAGATAGAAAACTTTAGCACTCTATTCCCAAACGAAGATCTCAAATGTGAAGAGGAATGTTCGAGATCTTACCTTGCAGATTTCTCTCGAATCTTGACGGGAGATGGAACCTCAACAACACGAGTCCTCCTTCTCTTCAAGAAGAAGCTCCAGCGTGTAAGTCTTGGTTGAGAATGAACTTCAATGATGGTTCTCCGACGAGAAGTCTTGGCAGTTTAATTTTCCCTCTCAACTTTCTTTCTTCTCACACTTTTTTCTTTTCGAGGTGTTCTGTGGAAAATCCCCAAGACCCCTATAATGGGCTGAGGGGCAAAATGTCCCTTTTGCCCCCTCTAAATTTAACCGACTTTTTTTTTTTAGCGTTACATTATTACACATATTTCTTGCGGCATTCTTGGACCATACTGTTGATCAAACCACCAAGAAACAACACCTAAAAGGGTCTTTCAAGTACAACAAGACTCAACACCAAATTTACACATAATAGAGTCTATGGTCATACCACAAAGCCCCAAAAGGTAATGATCATATCCATTTGCCATGGACAACCCCCTACCCTCCAAGCCAACTCGTATAAAAAAAAGGCCAATCCCCTAACTAAACCATATTCCTCCACCCTCCCCATCTGTCATGCCGCATAAACCCATAGTCTCCCCCACATAAACCAAAGACTACCAACCCCTCACCTTACTTTCCACCAATCTCCAAAACCCCATCTACTATACCACTTCTTATCCCCAACCCGCAAGTTGTGACAATATCACTAGAAAAACATGTCATCGTCATAAATAACCAAAAAGCCTTTCTCGTCCTAGGAACAAAATTCTCCATTGTTAGCATTGACTAAGAATCAGACGATGAATATGCATCCAGCCCTTTACCCCTCTCTACTGCCCACCATCCTCCGCCGCGGATAAGGGCAACATCTCTCACCCATTGTTAGAGATCACACTTGCGGATATAGAGCTTGACACTCTTTATCAGGAAAAGCAGGATGAAACAGAGGTAGAAGAGGCCACCCCGATATCAGCAACACTCACACCAACAAGAGCCATCCAAATCTTGGCACCCTAGCTAAAAGAACACCACATGTGCATCATGGCTATTCCATCTGGGAAAAAGAAGTCCACTGCGGCCAAGAAATCGAGTAAATTGACTAGAGAGATTATTGGCCTGCTTTCAAATATCAATTATGAGAAATTGAGCAAGTCACAATTGGAAGGTCAATACCTCTTATGATTATTATCTCTTGGAATGTTAAGGGCATGGGAGGCGGCAAAAGAGAGCCTTAATCAAGTCCTTCCTCCTCAAATACAATCCCACTATGGTTATTCTTCAAGAAACAAAATTGAATTGTATTGAAATCCTTTTAGAGTGGCAAACATATTGGTATGTCAGTTTTTGATGCCTTAGGTACACTAGGGGGGGATCTTAATCAGGCGGAATGACCCACCTTTGACCATTTTACAAGTCACCAAAGGCTTATGCACCTTAACCACACATATCATACTTGTTGATAATTACAGATTTTGGATTACAAGAATCATTGACCCCTGTAGATATCAAGAAAGACATTTATTTTGGTAGGAATTATAGAACCTATCATGCTTATGTAAGAGAATTGGTTTTTGGCGGGCGATTTCAATACGTCTCAATGGGCACATGAAAAATCCACTAGAAAAGCCACCAAAATCATGAGACACTTCAACAATTTCATAATAGAAGCCGAACTCATTAACCTTCCCCTCAGTAATGGACTCTATACATGGTCAAACAACAAATCTCCACCCACCTTGACACTCATTATCCCATTCTACTTTCGATGAGTTGCTGTAAATGAGGCCCAACACCTTTTCGATTTTAAAATATGTGGTTGAACCATTCTGAATTTTTGCCAATGGTAGAATGCTGGTGGAAGAATACGCCCCTCTGTGGATGGTCGGGCCATGGTTTATGTTAGGATCGCTCAACAACGCACACACTCAATCAAGATGAATACAAAGAATAGGAGAGAAAATTTGAGGAATATTGGCTAAATATTTTATTGATGACTTCATGTATGTACAACAAGAGAGAATACATAGGAGGAAGAAAGTACATTTTGAGAGCACGTGTATATATATAGTTTCAATTTACTAAATATAGCTTTCAAAGATTTAAACCTACCAAATATAATCTACCAAATATATCTCTATCAAATGTTTACCAAATATCTACCATGTATTTCTATCAAATCTTCACCAAATATCTTTTAAATATATCTCTACTAGATCTAGGCATTAGGTTCCATATCCTAACAATCTCCTACTTGGAAACTGATCCAGTCAACCCCAACCATCTACCAATTGGAGACTGATCCAATCAACCCCACCAATCTCCCACTTGGAGACTGGTCTAGTCAACCAAGAATTTCATTCTCAATTTGTACCATACCACTTGAGGCTTTGCACAACCTCAATGTTCCAACATCAACACAAAATGTTTGCTGGATTCTTTGCACCCTCCATCTTCCACTAACCTCCAAGTGAAATGGTATCGCCTTGTGTGTTTTGTCTTTGAATGATAAACTGGGTTTCTCACTAACTACATGACACTTTAACTATCTACCTGAAGAATCTTCTCGTGCTACTTCTTGCCTAATTCTTCTAGTTAGTCTGTCATCCATATCATCTTCTTTCCAACTTCAGCTATTGCCACGTACTCAGCCTCAACAAATAAAAGAGCAACGCATTTATGAAGCCTAGACATCCCATCATCTATAGTTTGCTCCCACTTAGTTGTATCCTCCAACTGTAGGGCCTCATCAAAAGGCTTTCGTTCCCCTTCATGAGTCACCAACCGATAATGTAAAGAAGTTACATACCTATCTAGTGCTCCGATGGCTCTAGATTATCTTTTCAACACCTGCATAGGTGTCACTTGCTCTACTTCTGGTTCTTCAACAATAGTCTCAGGAGTTTCTTGAGTATCAGCTACAACATCACTAGGTGAATCATCCAGCAACTCAACCTCAACTCCCACTTGCTTCGTTGTCCTGGAACCTTTCTTCAATTCTCTGACAGCCTTTGTGAAGCTAACTCGTTTCTATTTACTCATAACGCATTTCTCACAATGACTCATATTAACAGATTTCAAACCTTCCAAAACTCTTTACGCAGCCAACATCTTCATTTCTTTAATACTCATATGTCTAAGTCTATTGTGCCATAGACTTGAACTGGAC
The DNA here is from genome assembly GCF_002738365.1 of Cucurbita moschata. Taxonomy (NCBI): domain Eukaryota; kingdom Viridiplantae; phylum Streptophyta; class Magnoliopsida; order Cucurbitales; family Cucurbitaceae; genus Cucurbita; species Cucurbita moschata. The sequence goes on along the minus strand of NW_019268622.1, from coordinate 207,536 downwards.
GTACTCTCAACAACAGCAGCTATGTTCATAAACCCTACAGTGGTGTATAAGGTTCCAGATTTTGTGCCACGTGCTATTACCATAGCACCCTTCGCACCCTTCACAATCTTCCACGAACTCTTCCCAAACTTTGTTGCATAACCTGTGCTACCCAACTGTTCAAAAGAGATTAGGTTCTTCTTGAGACTAGGAATATATCTGACACCCTTTAATGTCTACTGATTTCCTGCCAGAGTTTTATGCACACATCCCCTTTTCCTTCAATCTCCAAATCTTTATTGTTGGCAAGATACATCTTCTCAAAACTTCCAGACTTCAAATTTCGAAACAACTCTTTATTTTGAGATGAATGAAAATGGAGATTTTTCTCGGTTTCTTGATTTTGATCGCCCATCGTTTGGGTCCTTTGATTTACTTCTTCTCCTTCGATCAACACTGAGAGCATTGCCTGATGAATCTCTGATTTTCCATTTGCGAATACTTTTGTTGAAAACTACATCTCGAATTTCATCAAATTTTAGTTTATCAGATCCTCGCGAACTTCTGATTGCAGCAACAACAGTATCCCACGACTCGAGTAAAGATGACATCAAAATCAATGCTTCAATTGCATCCTCGAAATTAATTTCCACCGAACTTAGTTGACTTGCAATCATATTGAATTCATATATATGACCAGCAATAGATCCACCTTCAGATACTTGTAGATTGAACAGCCTCCGCATCAAATACACCTTGTTCATAGTCGATGGTTTCTCGTACATATTCGACAGCACCTTCAACAGATTTAACGTTGCCTTCTCCTAGATGATATTGAACACCACGTTTCTAGACAGCGTCAATTGCATCAACCCTAAGGTCTGACGATCCTTGAGCTTCTGCTACTCCGTTGTCATAGTATCCGGCTTCACCCCCAACAAGAGTTTGTGAAGGACTTTCTGGTATATATAATCTTAAATCTACATCTTCCAAAAACTAAAATTGGAACCATCAAACTTTTCAATTCTCATCTTTGAAATTTCCATCTTCACAAATCGTAGTAAATTTCGCATCGCTCTGATACTAGTTATTAAGATCGCTCAACAATGCACACACTTGATCAAGATGAATACAAAGAATAGGAGAGAGAAAATTCAAGGAGGAATATTGGCTAAAGGTTTTATTGATGACTTCAGGTATTACAAGAGGAGAGAATACAGAAAAAATGAAGAAAGTACATCTTTAGAGCACTGCCCATTATATATATGGTTTCAATTTACTAAATATAGCTTTCAAAGATTTAAATAATCTACCAAATAGTTCTATCAAATCTTTACCAAATATCTATCATATATATATATCTCTATCAAATCTTTACGAAATATCTTCCAAATATATTTCTACCCGATCTAGGCATTAGACTCTATATCCCAACATTTTCATCAACTTAAAAGACTAAAAGAAGTTCTAGAGATGGAGAAAATTGGCTCCATCACACTACTTCGACACACACACAAAAAAACTCATTAAAGCAGAACTTATTTCGTTGGTAGTAAACGATGAGCAATCTTGGAGACAAAATGTAAAAAACGATGATTAGAGGAAGGTGACATAAACTACAAATTTTTCCATCATATCATGGCTAAAAAGAAACGAAAGAGTACCATCATGGAAATTCTATTCACATAAGGCAGAAGTTTAGTAAACGAAGAAGAAACTGTATCAAAATTTGTGTCTTTTTACACGTCCTTATACACAAAGGAGAATGCCCTCTACGAATTTTCCCACGATCTTAACTGGAGTCCTATTGATTAACAGCAAGCTGCCTCCCTCGAGGTCGTTTTCACTAAAGAAGAAGTGGAAAAGGCGATTCAGCACCTTGGCTCCGAAAAAATTCCAGCTAAGATAGAGGTAGTGTTGAAGTGGCCAAGGCTGATCACAGTCACTAAAGTAAGAAGTTTTCTGGGACTAGCTGAATATTACAGAAAGTTTACCTGATTCGAGGACAGGTAGGATCTTGCACCCGATTTAAAGTGCTTGGTCGTCTTCCATGACTTCTCCAAAATATCTTTGGCGCTAACTTAGTTAACCAAGAAGGGCAAGCCCTTTGTGTGGACATCAACTTATGAAAAAAGTTTTCAGAAACTCAAGGAGAGGTTGGTGACAACAACAGTTCTCACAGTTCAGATGGATCAGGGAATCTAGTGGTGTACAGCGACGCATCAGGAAAAGGTCTAGGGTGTGTGCTCATGCAGAAGGGTAAGGTGATAGCTTACACTTCTAGACAACTGAAGGAATATGAACGAAACTATCCCATTCATGACCTCGAGTTAGCAGCAGTGGTGTTTGGACTAAAAACATTGTGTCATTATTTGTATGGAGAGAAAATCCAAATTCACTGATCACAAGAGCCTCAAGTACCTATTTATGCAGAAGGAGCTTAATATGAGACAAAGGAGATGGTTGGAACTAGTAAAGGATTATGACATCGAGATCCTATACCATCCAGGTAAAACCAATGTGTAGCGAACGCATTGAGCAGAAAGGTTGTTCATACTTCCGCGATGATCACCAAGTAGGAAATAATACAGGATGAGATGAAGAGGGTTGGAATCGATGTTGTAATTAGAGATGGTACTACTCAGATAACACAGATGACCATGCAACCCACCCTGCGAAAACGAGTTATTGACGCCTAGAAGTCTAGTGAACTCCTTCGGAAAGTGTGGAGTCAGACAAAGACAGAAAGACTAGTGGGGTACTCTATCTCCTCAGAAGGAGGCCTATTGTGGAAAAATCGCCTATGTGTTCCCCGTAATGAGAAAATCCTGAAGAATATTATGACAGAAGCCCATGATACTTCTTACACGTTCCACCCTAGAAGTACAAAGATGTATCAGGATCTTAAAAGGTGTTATTGGTGGCCAGGGATGAAGAAGGACATAGCAGATTTTATAAGCTGATGCTTGACCTGTCAGCAGGTGAAGGCCGCGAGACAGCGCCTAGCAGGAATGCTATATCCCTTGAAGGTCTTTCAGTGGAAATGGGAAGCAGTTTGTATGAATTTTATCTTGGGTTTGCCTAAGACCAAGCAGAGTTTCAACATAATTTGGGTAGTTGTAGACAAACTTACCAAGACGGCTCACTTCATCTTAGACAAATCCACATATCATGTGGATCGGTGGGCTTAGCTGTATATCAGAGAGATAGTATGCCTGCATGGTGTACCAGTGTCCATAGTATCAGATCGAGACACCAGGTTCACCTCTCAGTTTTGGAAAAGCCTAAAAAAAGCATTGAGAACTCAACTAAGGTTTAGTACAACATTTCATCCTCAGATGGATGGACAGACGGAAAGACTGAACCAAATCTTAGAAGATTATGTTGCGAGCATGTTATGGATTTGTTGGGTGCTGGGACGAACAATTACCTCTGATAGAATTTGCTTACAATAACAGTTATCAAGCGACCATCTAGATGGCCCCTTTTGAGGCACTGTATGGGTGTAGGTGTCGAACATCGGTATTTTAGGAAGAAGTAGGCACGCAGCAACTATTGGGACCAGAGTTGGTTCAGGTCACCAACGCAACGGTGTAGAAAATTAAGCAAAGAATTCTCACCGCACAGAGCCGACAGAAGAGCTATGCATATTTGTGCAGAAGAGTCCTCGAGTTCGAGGTGCGTGACCATGTGTTCCTAAAGGTAACCCCTATGAGGGGGGCTGATGAGGTTTGAAAAGAATGGAAAGTTAAGCCCAAGGTTTATAAGTCCTTTCGAGATTTTAAAGAGAGTTGGGGTCGTGGCTTATAGGATTGCTCTACCACCAAACCTCGCCGCCATTCACAATGTGTTTCACGTGTCTATGCTGTGAAAATACACCCCAGACCCTACTCATGTGATTAAACATGAAGTGCTTCCCCTTCGGGAAGGTCTGTCCTACGAGAAAAGACCTATTAGAATTTTGGCTCGAGACACTAGGTGATTTCACAACAAAGTTATTCCCTTGGTGAAGGTCGCTTGGGGTAACCATCAAGACGAGGAGGCGACTGGGGAACAAGAAGATGATGTAAGGAGACCCTATCTTGAACTCTTCCAAAAGATACCAACTTTCGGGGACGAAAGTTTCTGAGGAGGAGAGAGAGGCAAAAGGGGCATTTTGCCCCTCAACCCATTACAGGGGTCTTGGGGATTTTCCACATAGCACCTGCAAAAGAGAAAAGTGTGAGAAAAAAAAGTTGAGAGAAAAACTTGATCGAAAAAAGTAAACCGCCGGACTTCTCGTTAAAGAACCATTATCGAAGTTCATTCTTGACCAAGACTTACACGTTGGAGCTTCTTCTTGAAGAGAAGGAGGACTTGTGTTGTTGAGGTTCCATCTTCCGTCAAGATTCGAGAGAAATCCACAAGGTAAGATCTCAAACATTCCTCTTCAGATCTGAGATCTTTGTTTGGGAATAGAGTGCTAAAGTTTGCCATCTTTACCTAGGGAAGATCCGCCGCTGATTTCGTGAAGAAAGTCGGACGGAACGTTGTGATCTGAGAATCTTTCCAAAAAACGGTAAGGATGCTAACGGACCTCCTTCTAACATTCATAACTTGTTGTATGGTGAAGCAAAAAAATAATAATAATAATAATACTAAACACATAGTTTGTAGTACGATCTAAAACTTTGATGAAAAAAATCATTTCAGTTTGGACTAGAAATCGGGAGATAAAAAGTGAGAAGAACGCTTGAAAACTAATCAAAAATCCACTTTTCTGTTAGGAGGAGATAGAAGGCGATGACGTGCCACGTACCGGCGAGAGGTCTCCGGTGCACTGATAACCACCAGACACGTGTCAAACGCTGCCTAAAGTGACGGTTCCAGCCTTCTAGCGACACGCGCCCGCGGCAATGTCAACCCGACCCGCATCCTCAGCCGACCCGATACCCGTGCGACGAAATGAATCGCAACGACTTGCAATCCACCCAACCACTGCACCCGAATCGAATCGACGACCCAAGACTGCAGAAAAATGCGCGCGTGACGCTCGCACGTGGAATCTACGAGTGAGCTTGTCCCAACGCGTGTAAGCTCATTCTCGTCCTGTTCGACTCCTATTTTCCCTATTTTCCTTTCGATTCCAATTCTAACTCTACTTTTATGTGAAATAGGATCTAATTTGGGAAAATTAGTATTTTTTGGACACGTTATTTGTGTTAAAATGCTAACGTAAGGGCATGTGTCATCCAAGTAAGTCGCCACACGGAACTTTAGGAAGAAATACTTGTAGGTGTCACTTGGTTATGTATGCATGCTAGTTTAATTACCTTAGGTGGTAGCTTTCCACGATTGATTGTCGATAATTTGATTGTTAAGAATATGGATGTATTATGTCAAGTATTATGAGAATTACCTGAGTATTGCAATTCTGTTTTAAGCTTCTGCTATATTTATGTGTATGTTTAATTCATATTGAAAGGAGATGGGAACTTGTGAACTCTCCGCTCCAGAAGCTTGATGGATGCTATTGCCCTGTTGAGCATGTTTGTTTATTTTTGCATGAATTATATATGATGATGCTAGATATAACTGTTAGCACGCTCAGTTAGCTTTCATGAACAATGTAACGATAAGTCTAGGGTTCTGTGGTTAGAGTGATAAGTCACAAAGTATAGACCTAACCCTCTCCCTGGGAACCTAACAAACCACCACGGCATATGAACCACCTTTAGAGTACCCATAGGCTGTTTGTATGTGATTGGTGTCAACTTCGTGGGGGACCAGGGGGTTCTTGATCAGAATCCGACTGCTTTTAGTTGTTTTAGCATGAAAAACGTGTGCCCATGTCGTATAGACCATTTAGCTGGATGGGTTAAGGGGGGTAGCTCTCCCCGACCAGGGGGACTGTCATGGGCCTAGGGAGTTGCAGCTCACTTCCTAGGTAAGATATCAAATAGTCTTAGAGCCATGCCGAGATAGCTACTCGTAGGGCACCAATCATACATAGGTTGGTATAAGGGAACTCTTAGGGTTTGAATGAAAGGACAAAAACCAAAGAAGCCCCAAGGAGCTAGACCAAAACTAGACGTCCTAGAGCCAACGTAAAGCCTGTGAAAATTTGTTAAGATTAAGGCGTGATAAGAACCTAAGTAGGTGGCTTACTGAGTATAATTTTTATACTCATCCTTGTTATATCTTCCTTTTTCAGGTACATGAGGTGTTGGGTCAAGAGAGGGCGCATTGAGGGATGTGGATTGTCACAGAGGAAAGCATGTCTCGGGGCGTCAGTCCGGTCTTACCTATTAGTACATTTTGTCTTTCATGTTTTCTTCCATGGTCTAAAACTAGTCACCCATGGTCTTTTTGTATTGTAACGCTCTTCTTATGAAATAAATTATTGATTTTTGGAATGATGTTTTCCTTGAATTTCTTGCATACACACTACACGTCATAGTCATTGTAAGTCACGACTTGAGGTTAAATTTTGGGTCGTGACAAATAAACTCGATATCCTCTGATGTACAAAATCTTTTTTATGCTTGTTCGATGCCCTGGTAGCCAGACATAACATCAACAGACATAACATCAACAAACGGTTCTCCATTAAAGCAAGGGTCTATATTGACCACAAGGAGAATCTTGGAAGATGATGGTATTCAGACTTCTGCTGGTATGAAACCCCATGTGTTTTTCTTAATACAAATGGTGGCTTCCATGAGATCCACTCTCGATGTGGTTTTTTTTTAGCAATCTCAACAAAACCTCCGCACGCATTTCTTATGTGTTTCAAAGTTTCAATGTCCCAACGATTGAGGGGCAAATTTTTATTTTTATTTTTTTATTTAAATCCAACCTCCATGCGAGGGAAACATGAGGCCATTCAGGTGCTTTTCATTAGACATCGTTCTATTTTCACAACACAGTTTCCAACTTTTTTTTCTGCTTTTTTTTAATGAGACTTGCTTCTTTGACGTGCAACGGAGAATCGCCTTATTTGCTTTGTAGGAGTTTCGTTGGCAAAAGCCATTGAGCATAGATTGGATGTTCCTAGTTATCATAAACCAATCATCATAAAAATGTTTCTGAGTGGCAATCACCATCGTATCCCATACAATATGAATAAGGGAGTGGGGAAACTCATTGTTGATCGTCTTTGCCTTTTTGTTTAGAATCGAAAGGTATTGTTTAGAATCGAAAGGTATGTTTCTACCTCTATCTTTTTATTTTCTAGCATTTACAACGACTTTTTAATTTTAGGCAAGGAGTGTTGGTAGATGAATATGTCTGTGGACTTGTCTCCTAATATGAGATCTTGAGTTTAGTTGATGATATGGTATTTTAATGGACAACAAGAAATAATTTCCAATAACATTGTAAAAAGCTATTCAACATTTTCGTTATTTCCCTATTGAGATAAACAGTTTGTTAAGACCCAAATTTCATGAAACAATGAGATTTCAGCCACAGAATCCTTCTTGTTTGTGAGTTTTTTATCCAAATGGTTTGTGTTGGAAAACATTTCTCCTTGAAGAATTTAGGGTTTAATTGAGCCAATAGCAGTGCTTGATGAGATGTTTTCAGCCATGGAAAAGAGCCCTAGTTCAATGATAGGAAAAAAGATCCTTGTTCCCTGTATCTATCATCTAACTCAATTGTATAGGTCTTCCTATTAATAACAGTTTTGCATCTATGAAGTATTCGGTGTGGTGCCAGAAAGTAATTGATGTGCTGCCATGGGTTAAAGGTTACTGTCAAATGGGTTCACAATTCTTGTTAGTTGATGGGAAAAGTTACTGTCCAAATGAATTCAAAATCCTTGCTAGTTGATGCAAAATCCTTATAGTTGAATGTACAATTAGGCAAAAACAGCAACTCAGTTGCTCTTTGAAAACCGAGGAAATCTTAGGCTTCTTTTCGGTGTCTGTTTGGGGGGGGGGGGGGGG
>NW_019268622.1:187106-199233 GCF_002738365.1 Cucurbita moschata | reverse complement strand
GGGGGGGGGGGGGGGGGGGGGCGACTATCGTTGTGGGCTGTGCAGGCGTCACCTGAGGAGGAGCAGCTGTACACGTTTATTTGAATCGAAAGTCAGAGGAGCGGCTGTCGTCATGGTCATCTTCGGTCGGAGGAAGAGCTCACAAGCTGTGCAAATGTGGGATCGGAGGGGCGGCTGTCATTGTGGTCTTCTACAACTGTGATTGTCATCAGAGGAGCAGTAGTCATAGCGACTCATGGCGCCGGAAATCGCGACTCTTTGTCTTCCCCACCTTGGCACGACATTAGAAGTCGCGACTCTTCGTCTTTTCAAAAGTCATGACTTTGAAGGGAGGCAGCGATGACGGCACCAAGACGACAACTTTGGAAGTCGCGACTCTCTCTCTCAATTCGTAATGCAAATTCTGACATGTCAATTATATATCTTCTAAGATTTGGTTCAACCTATCGATTTGCTCATCTGTTTGTGAATAAAAAGTTAAACTGTATTACCATTGCCCTCAATAAGCTCTTCCAGAAGTGGGAGGTGAACCAACCATCTATGTTTGACATAACGGAGTTTGGATAAACATTTGGGACAAGAGCAAGCTTCGAGAGTGCTTAAATCATGAGTATTGAGTCTTAGGTTTAACTTTCAGGTTTCTTCCAAATTCGTAAGATATAGACACCATTTGATTCCCAATCAATTTCTACCCCTTCTAAATTTGAAATTTGAATTTGAAATAACTTCGATGAGGGAGTCGAGGGTCGGGAGTGGCTGTGACCTACTACCCCATGCTCATATGCCATAGGCAACTGAGAAAAAAAATGTATTTTGTGCGACTCATCAGCACATGTCTTGTTTATGGCCATCTCACCCTAGGAAAAGAAAAATAACAAAACAACTGACCTATTCAAGTCCAATGATGGTTAAGCTCAAGTAATGATTTGACCCAAAATCCAAATTAGTCTAAGCTTGTCAAAATAAATTGGGTTAGATTCAAGAAAAATACAGTAATTGGGCCCAAGGTCTAAATTTGCTCAAGCCCATTTTTAAAAAAGTTGGACAAAAAGGGAGGTCCAAACCATGAAAACTTCCAATAGAGGTCAAAGGACCTTTAACGAGCACGAACCTAAAGGACCTTCAATGAGCCGAAAGACGAAGACCTTCAACAAGCTCTAAGCGGAAGATGTTCTATAAATTACAAGTCTAAGATATTCAAAGTTAAAAGTTCAACCTTAAAGACAAGTGTTCCAATCCTCACTAAGAATCAAAGAGTCATATGTGGGAGATTGTACTCCACACATACAAAATTTAAATAATTTATTTTAAATAATGTTTTTGAAAGTTATAATATTAATAAAAAAAAAATCTAATTTAATTTAAATTTAACTTAAATACAGAGTCAAAGCCATTGAAAAGGAGGGCAATAAAGTAATTTGCATTAGTGCCCAAGAAGCCTGAAAACTGAGTGAGGGGAAGGGCGTGGGCATTTGCATCTTGTGCAAGGAAAAAGGAATCAGAGCAGTCTGCAATGGCGAATAAGCCTTTGGGATCGACCGGAGAGTTCTTCAGGAGGAGAGACGAGTGGAGGAAGCATCCGAGTCTCACCAATCAGTTCCGACACGCCACTCCTGGCCTCGGCATCGCCCTCGTCGCTTTCGGCATCTACCTTGTCGGCGAGCAAGTCTACAACAGGATCTATTCTCCCTCTTCTTCTCACCACCACCATGCCGATGCATCCTCCGCCACCCATTAACTGCTACGGGTGATTTCCCTAACTCTTCCCTTCGGTTTTTATTCTAATACTTTCTTCCCCGCGCCGTCGGAAGGGATTTTGTCGTGTTTGAATCATGCATATCAATTTCCCCTTATTTGTATGTTTTAGTTGAAAATTTTATCAGATTTTCATCTGAAGAGAACGAAGGTTCTCTTTTCCTTCATATTTCTAGGTCAAGTTTGCCCATTATGTCGTGATGCTGTAGAAATTTGCGCCTCTTCCTAAATTGGATGTGTGATTAATTTTAAAAAAAAAAAGTTTTGTGTTGAGCATTTATCTTCTATACAATCTTTCGATGCTTTATATCCGTCTTTCATATTTACTTCTAAATTAATGGAGAAACCCAAATAATTTCCTGCTGCGAACGATATTGAATTTGTTGGAAGTTTAACCTGATTAACTTTCGTATTTATATTGTTGTTTGCTGGATGGATGTCATTTTAATTTTAGTACCATATATGTGATATATAAATTAAGCCATGCGATAAGTACTTCTAGTCTGTCTCTGACTCCTTAGGGACCGTTATTGCAAGAAATCTAATTTAGAGCAAGTGTTGATTACTAGCGGGGCCTTTGAGGACTATACGCTAAGAAAAGAGGACGGGTGGTTTTTAAGATTGTATTTGAAAAAGCACGTGACCATGTGGAGTACAACTTCTTGGATAAATTCATTGAGAAGAGGGGATTTGGGTTTAATTGGAGAACCTAGATATTGAATTGTATTAGGTTAGTAAATTTCCCATCTTTTCGTGGAAAATGTGGCAAGATCTTCGTTTCTAGGGCTCTTAAGTAAGAGGATCCTGTATCACGCTTTCTCTTAATTTGAGTGGTAGATGTTCTAGCATGTTAGTGTGTCATTATAAATGGAGAACGAGGTTGTGAAGGAGTTTAAGGTGGGAAATGAGTTAATTCATCTCAGTTTTATAGACATTCACCTTTTGTTCAGGGCAGGAAAGATTATTTGTTAATCTTATTGGTCTTTTGTCTTCCCTTGAAGTTTTTTCTAACCTTGGGTGGGAAAAAGCTCCATCACAGGCTTAAATTATTGTCTCTACGTTGCGTTCTTAGGCTTTTTGGTCAGATGTGGGGTGAGTCCCTTCCTTTCCCTTTATCTAGGACTTAATTTGGGGAATAATTCGAAGAGTCAAGACTTTTTTCAATCCTCTTATGGAAAAAAGAAACTCAAAAACAGTTGTCTACGTGGAAAAAAGGCTTTGTTCTCTAAAGGTAGGAGATTCACTCTTATCTGGTTGTTGTGTGGGATTCCCGATTATTTTTGGTTTTTTTTTTTATTTTTTTTTATTATTATTATTATTTTAGTTTAGACTTCTGGTCTCAGTGAATTAGAATATTGAGAGAGTGATGAGTAATTTCTTGTGAGAAAGGGTCAATGAGAGGTGAGGAACTCATTTGGTTAAGTGGGAGGTGGTGGTGAAGGTGCTGGAGCTAGGAGGATTAGAGGGATTGAGAGCTTGCGATTACGTAAGAAGACTTCTCTGTTAAAATGATTGTGGCCCTTCTTCATGGATCTTAATGCTTCGTGGTACAAAGCTATTGTGAGTAGATATGGTCCATACACAGTTCTAAATGGGTTTCAAGTGGTGGTTCCAAGGGCACTAGTCTATGAATTGTTCCGTTTGGTAAGGCTTGAAGTTTATTTTTTTGGAGGATTGTTGGGTAGGTGATATTCCTCTTTCTTCATTGTTTCTTTATGTGGTTATACCATCCCTCAAACAAGAGATTGCATCCACTGGCCTCGATGTTGCCTTTCTCAAAATCTCTAATATTCGACTTCCAGTCTTTTGTCGCCCTTTTTTCATAGAGAGGCAGCACAAATGGCGTTCTTCCATCCCTCCTTTGTGACCAACACCCTTTTCCTTGGGTATGCAGAGTCTTGCAATAAGTTCAATTCTTGGGGATTCCCTTCCTTTTTTTTCCACATTTTGTCTACCCATTCTTTCCCTTAGATACCTATGCTTTCTCCTCTCTTTGGAAGGTTAAAATCTCAATGAAAATCAAATTTTTTGTATGGCAGGTGTTACATGGGAGACTCAATAACATGGATTGTGTTCAAAGGTATTCTTCTTTTATGTTGTACTTGCTATGGTGGATTCTTTGTAGCAGACAGGAGGAGGACCTTGACGATATGTTATGGGTATGCTAGTTTGTGCAATCCCTTTGGTGTGAGTGACGAGCTTGTTTGTTAATGTTTGGGCTGGACTAAAGATGGTTACTTTATGGTGGAGGTGGTGCTTCTGAGTTCTTCATCTCGAGAGAAGGGCAAAATTTTTGTGGCATGCTAGTTTCTTTGTCGTTTTGTGGGGCGTTTGGCTGGAGAGGAATAATATGATCTTTAGAGAAGTGGAAAAATTGTGCAAGGAAGTTTGAGGCTGTTAGGTTTAATGCTCCTAGTGAACATAGGTTACATAACCTTTTTGTATTGATGGGATATGTTTTATTGGGTTGGATCGGTGTCTTTTTACGCAGTTGAATTTCGGATTCCCTTTTTGCTTGTTTGTTTTTTGGTATGTCCTAGTCTATTCCCACTTCTTACCATAAGAGCTTGGTTTCTTAAAAAAAGAAGGTTTGTCATATCCACCGGATAACATTTTTCATTTAATTTTTGGTTGGATGTTGTCAATTGGTTAGATTTCTATGATAATGTAATACTTTTTCCTGATGCGTTAGTGTTATATTCGTAACATGCTTCTTTCACCATCTCTTCACTCTTTATATGTTTGCAAATATTGTAATATGTGTAACTTATGTGACTGGCAACTAATTTTGCAGATGCATTCGTGGTAGCTGAATCTAAGCTTGGAGTTGCATAACACCCATTACCTTTCACCTTTCTATGTGCAATAAAAGTAAAACTTTTGCTGGACAAAGCGCTTGAAGCTTGTGAATGTACTTGATGAGGTTGGGATTGAAATTTCCATCAGAACTGAAATGTTTAATTTTATAATCTAGTGGTTCTATCCATTCATTTTTCTCATCACTACTGATAATATTTCTATCTATTTCATTTTACTTATGATGAAACATAGTTGGAAATTAGAGGGGGTTATAGTTATTTAAGTTGGTTTTCACTTTCTTAGCCTCTAGGAAGGTCATTGGTGCTCTACAATAATGTCATTTGCTTCAATCATTAAGGTTTTCCCATCTGTTTAAACACTTTGAACTCCCTCGGGAATAAAATGTTGCTTATTAGGAAACATAATGATCTAAAAACTAGAATAACGAATAGTTAACCAAACATAGCTTAACTAGTTTAGTCATATGCTCCTGATTAATAGTTCAGATTCTCCGTCTACCGCATGTCATTTCTGAACCTACTCCCCTTGATCTTTTAGGCTTAGACATGTTAGGGTTAGTGTGTAGCAAACTAAGAATTTTAAGTGTGTGCTAGATATCGAAAATAGTGTTGGTAGAGGGATAAATAGTAGGTTGATTGTGTCCTGGTTGTTTGTAAGTTTCTCTTAAATTTCTTTTTATTTAAGCCTTCTTTACAAAGCAAATTATAAGTCCATACTTAAATGTTACATTCCTCGAGTAGTTTTACTCGGCTCAATCATATGTTTTACTTGTATCATTAGGGCTTGTCTGTTTCTAAGGGACCTTGTATGAAAGTATATTGAAGTAGAGAAATCATTGTATCTATCGTAGAGAATTCATTGTATTTAACATACTTTTCAATTTGTTCGCAAGGTTTTTGGAAATGGTTTGGTGAAGGAAATGAAATTGTTAAGGGAAAATATTTCATTTGCTTAGGTTCTTTCTATTTTGGTATAGGAGTTTGCATGCTTGAGTGAATAGAAAACAACCAAGTATTATCTATTGCTCCCTCAAATAACTCTCTACATTTTATCTTAGGTCATAGATGGGAGACTCTTCCATATTTACATACTAGATAGATCATTGCCAATTAAGATGAGTTCATGATTAGAGGTTGTGTCATAACCGTTCCACCGCACTACAAGTCAATAAATGACATCTATGTGACACCAATCATGGCTCATAAAACCCGACATAGTAAGTCATATGGCTAAATAATCTAACATCGGCAAAGAATCCTTGTTCATAAATGGGCATGGGCATACATGTAGGCCTAACATGCTTTCAAATAGTAAATGTTGGGATATGCTAGGTGTAGTCTCATAAGCTCATCAATCAAATCAAAGTTGAATCGACAATTTTGGAAGCTCCTAATTCAAATAATTAGTACAAAATCGTTCTAGATTTCCATTCACTTCAAGTACTCAATTTCAAACAATTTCAAGCAATTTTGGAAGCTTCATTTTCTGCCCTTTAATCTAACCAAAATTCCTCAATTTTTCCTATAACCGGTCCATACCAACATCTGGCAGGTAAACAGCTCCAAAAATTGTGGAGGAACATGATCAGTCAAACCAAAAATCCTCAATTGTATGTCATAGTTTGTGTGTAGATGTTGTCTAAGATGTTACCACTCAAGGCTGCAATTATGATTGGGATATCTCCCTATTGATTTCTTGGCTGGCATTGGTAGGTTATTTGAAAGTTCTTCATTTTCGTATGGTTACAAGGAAGAAGCCAGAGCTATTGCGACATTTTCTATATAAAAAAAAATAGAGAAGAGATTATCAGCAACATTAGTTGAGCAAAATGATTAGAGCTTGTTCGAGGCCGAAACTCGGGCAGTAAAAATAATGGCAAAATTCAATTTTTACAAATTAATCTAGGTCAAACAACAATCTCAATAATCTTAAAGAACGTCATCGTCTTAGTTACATTCGAGTTAGAATTTTTTTCACTCAGCGTTAAAGAAATAAAGAATGGAAGAAGGGGTAACATTCTTTTTACAAAGCTAAATTGTTGATACATGATAAGAAGAGAGAAGTTTGAGAATATATGCTTTGGCAGAAGGAAAGGTAGTGTCTTTTGCTTTAGAAATGAGTAATAATGGCCCATTTGCATGCCTTTGAATCTCAAACCTAATGGAGAGTTAGATTAGGGCTAATTGGATGCACTCACGTGGCCTATACCTCTTCTTATTCAAATCCTGACAACACAATAAAGCCCACCAGAATGTTCCTCAATATTCATTCATTCCTCTCTTTCTTTTTGCTTTTCTTTTCATTTGCTTTCACAAATCCAATGGAATTATGCTTACCCCTTTCCCCTTTTCATTTCATTACTTTTATATTCTTTCTTTTACTCCACTTTCAATGCATGCTATGGACACATACGTATTCTACTCACCTTTCTACTGATCAAAGATTCCATGTCGTACTCCTACGTTGACCAGATTATTTGGAGAGCTTATGCTCAAAGTGAATAACATCATACTAGTGTGGAGGGTCGTTGTCTCTGTCTTTAGAATCAGATCCATGCACTTGTCTTCATACGCTCAAAATAGACAATATAATACCCGTGTAGAGGAAAAATTTATAATATTTGTGTGGGGGAGTGATGTGTATAAGAAGGCATAAAAAGGGGGGAAAGTGGGGTTTGAAGACATGAAATGAAGAAGAAAATAAGTAGAAAATGAGTTGTGTGAATAATCTCTGGTCCTTCCCACCAAACTTTACCTGTGGGAAACACAAAAATTAATTATTCCATGTCTCAACATTTCAAACTCAAGGAACCAAATGCCCACAAAAAAAGATGAAAACATCTTAAACATAAAAGACAAAAGGTAAAAGACAAAGTGTGTATGCTGCAGATTGAGTATGGAATTAGCAACAATCATCTCTCTCTCTCTCTCTCTCTCTCTCTCTCGATATATATATATATATATATATATACATTTGTGTCTAATTATGGTGTGGTGGTCACTCTTGAACTAAGAACCAAACCACTTCATCAATTCTATCACCAATTGTACTAACCATGTTGCTCTTCAGTGTTTCTCAAGCAAATCAAATCATATCGCTATTTCAAGTAAGAAATTATACATACACATGAGAGGAAAGGGAATTAAAGATATTAGTAGGATTTGTTTGAAGATTGTTTCGAGAACGTCCCATGTCGAGGATTCGAATTTGACTTTAACATTCTTTTGTTGCATGGTCATGTTACATATTTATCTTTTACTGCACCTAATAGTGAAGACTATTTTCACAAGCTAAGACGAGTCGTTTTAGGATATTTTGTCTTAGCTCATATGAGTCCTAGAAAAAATTTCTAGGGGTCGCCCAATATAGAATTACTCTAAACAAAACATACTTAACTTTGACGCTTCTATGATTGAGCCATTAAAAAGGAAAATGTATATTGTTAGTCTACGTAACAACTTTCAATTCTCTTAATGTGAGATCCCACATCAGTTGGAGAGGGAAATGAAAGATTCCTTATAAGAGTGTGCAAATCTCTTTCTAATAATCATGTTTTAACATCGCGAGGCTAACAACGATATGTAACACACTAAATCAGACAATATTTACTAGCGATGGGCTTGAGTTGTTACAAATGGTATCAAAGCTAGATACTGGGCAGTGTGTCAGCGAAGACGTAGACCCCTTAGGAGGTAGATTATGAGATCCGACATCGATTGGAGAGAATAACGAAGTATTCCTTATAAGGGTACGAAAACCTCTCCATAATAGACAAGTTTTAAAACCTTGAAATCGACGACGATACGTAACGGACGAAAGAGAACAATATCTACTAGTAGTAGGCTCAAACGGTTACCTTTAAACTTTTCTTACTATCATATCCTAAGGACTTTGGTGGGTGAGTTGTATTAGTAAATGGAGAAAGAAGATTATATTACTAGAAATGGAAAATAATAATGAATGATAGGAAGAATTTGGTGATAGAAATAGATTATTTTGGGAAAGTTGGTATCTTTAAAAGCTAAATGTGGATGTGAGAAAGACACACCACCTTGATTATTATCAAAGATAAGAATAAGATTCCGTAGACCGACCAAACATTGTAATATATAATAATCTTACTTTGAATCTAATTTATAATAATCTTTTCATATATATATATATATATAAGAATATTTACTCATAAAGTTGGTTCCAATAATATATTCCTTTAGGTTTACCCAAATTATGAGTCCACTTATTAGAAGAATCACCTTTTCTTTCTCCTCTTTACTTCCTATCCCTTTCGTGATTAACTCGATAAATCTTAATCATATATATCCACATGTTTGCTTCTTCTAACCTTATTTTATGTCATGTTTTTTCGTACGAATAAAACCTAAGTGTTACGATTTACTTTTTGAGATTTTTATTTACGGATTGTCTACCAGTAAGCTATAGTCAATTCTTGCTATGACTATGTATGCGTATCTGGGGCACCGATTTTTCAAGATTAGTAACTAGGTTGTGTATCTCTAGGCATGCTTCAGTAGGGTAATGTGCCATCTAGATCGAATTGGGATCTTTACTGAGTTGTTCATCCTCTTCTCGTAGTCTCTCGAGTATTGACCCTATTTGGGCACTTATTGTCTCATGATGTCTTATACTTGGCTTTTTTGGAGCATGTTTACATTCATCTAGATTATCTACGAGGTCTTATGATAATTTAGGTTAGCCATAATGAATTAATATTGCTCGTGTCACACACCCAAATGTCATATAGTTGTGACATGCAATCTCTTACTATTTAAAAATTACTGAGTTGTTGTTCAACTAAAAAAGATTAGTTAGTGATGCCCTAAAGGGCTTCATAATGTTATCATAATCTTCGAGGGAGCAACCCTCATGCCTTCCATGCTACTATATTTATGTGGACCCTTATTCTTGTGGGAAAGTTCACGACCAACAAATAGTTGGAGATCTTTTGGTCGTCCCCATGAGTTCTATTGTGACACATGTTATGCTCAAGGCGTGATCCTAGCTAATCCGACTCCTGATAATCTAATACGAATGATTGTGGACCCTACTATTGTGACAGGTTCACTAATTGGAGCTACTGACTCGACTACTAATCTCCACAATGTCATTGCAGGAGGCAACCTCGTAACTGATATTACTATACCGATCATAAATCATGAGACAAGGTTTCACATATGGCAAAACCTTAGTCCTCTACTATTTTAAGTCTCTAAGCTTTAACGTGGTAACTAGCCCTTAAGCTAGGGGTTATGGGCTAACTATAAGATCCTTTAGGTCCGTACTGAACTTGTCAGTTCCCTACTGGTTGAGTTCCACTTGGAATTTGAAGGAACAGTCTCAGACAAACTCTCTTAATAATAGATCTTGAAACTACGAACGAAACTGAATCTTACAGCCTAGCATGCATCTAAGTACCTATCTCGATTTATTGAGCTTTGAATTTTAGAGAAGTCGGTTTGTCCTAACCAACTAAACTTAGAAGGTCGGAGAAGACATAGTACTTACATACTTAGCCTAAGTACATTTGATAATCTGGCTAAGTTTCATCATACACACCAAAACTTAACGGTAAGTCACAAAATTTTAAATATAACCTAAATGTCATCGCTCAAAATTCTCCGGTTAATTCATGCATATTTCTAGGCATTAACTTAATTGTATCTTAATTATTCTAGTCCAAGTCAATCTTAAAGATAAACTTGCATGAGAATTAATGCAGGCTACTTACCGTGTTCGAGGAATTCAGAGGCTTGGTTTTCTTCTTGAACTTTGAATTCTCCTTGAAAATCAAATTACAGATCGAATACTTTTTTGCTAATATCTTATCTTCAAATAAATTATAATCGAATTATTAATTTATTTATATAAATAATAGTTATTATATTAACTCTAGTTCATCATTTACATAATATATAAATTTGAAACTAAAAAATATATATAATATATATACGGACAAAGAGTGCCTCCAATAGAATTTAAACCTATACAAAAGGTTCAGAAGAGCTCTATTTTATCCATAGGAGGGTCAATAGAAGACTTCTCGTTGACCCAGTCAAACATTGACGGCACATAACATTTTCTATCTTGGAAATCTAGTGAGAAATTTTGGAGATCCTTAGTTTGTTCCGACCACATGCTCCAATCAAGTCATTAGTGCTAATTCATACTTATTAATACCCACACCTCCATTTTCAGCTATCTCGACACGTATAGTTTGAATGCTATCACAAGACACCTTTAAAGAGGTAGATCACATCCCACCATATTACCAAGTCTAAAGTTCTTAATGTTTATGCATGAACTACTCAATCTGCATCTTCACCCAATTGTACATCTCTATCAATTGTGCCACCACCTCAACAGTCACGACATCGTTTCCACCACCAATCGTCTTCAAATATTCATTGATCGTTCTCCCCATCTCCCATATCTCTCTTGCACCTCACGTCAACAATCTCTTCCACCCTCAACTCCAGTACCAACTCATAGATCAGTGTCAGTAATTGTATTCATCTCTTAATCTCGTCTTTTCGATGATATTCGACTTACCTTCTTCACTCTCAATTTCGTTCTACGAGTACCATTTGGTTTTGGAATAAGAAAAAATGAACATTAATTAAGAATGATGAGATTATTAGAGATAGAACACATGAAAGTACACTAAGAGTTTAAGAAGGGTAAGTGAATAGGAGAAGGTTTTGTTTTATCCAAAAGGAAAAGAAAAGGGTTAAAGAAGAGAGAGAGGTCTGAAACACATCTTGGAATGTGTGAAGGGGTCTGATACATTACATGAAATGTCATCCATACCATTTATTCCTGTGGCCCATACACTCTCTCTTAATCAAGAACCATACACCATTTCTCTCTTTCTTCTCTCTACAACCAAACTCACAACACCAACATTTAATCATCTTTATGCTTATGGACTCATCAAAAAACAACAAAATAAAAGTAGAAGACATTAAGAAAAAACAAATTTTGCAAAGAATAAAGACATAAAAACAAACCCTTTAAAATGGCCCCATCTTAAACACGGAAGCTCGAATATATAAAAGCTAACCCATCGATAATAAAAGAATAAAGCTATTTCATCACTAAAAGGTCTCGTACCAATAGAGATAGCATTCGTTATTTAGAGCACAAAGTCTCCTTTCATGTGATGTTATGGTAAAATGTCAATAAACCCACCTCATCGGTTAACTTTTAACCTAGGTCGAGGGAAGAGCGGTAACTCGGGTCGAGTTTAGAATTTTAATTTTGAAATTCAAACAAAAGGGCATTAAATGAGTTGCAGTGGTGGAAGACATGTATGTCTGAGTTTTCCTTCAAAGTAACATTTACAATAAACACACAACATCTTGTTTCTCTGACAAACGTTGGCCTCTCCGAGTAGCGTAAACTTGATGTCTGGTTTTGCAAGCCAAGCAAGACCTAACCAATAACCATAACCCACTTTTTGTCTCTCTTTTTTTTTCTTTTTTCTTTTTTTTCTTCTTTTAAAAAAAAAAACATAAAAAAAAAAAAAAAAAAAAAA
>NW_019268622.1:181425-186426 GCF_002738365.1 Cucurbita moschata | reverse complement strand
TTTTAAAAAAAAAAAAAAAAAAAAAAAAAAAAAAAAAAAACCACTGTGTCTTTTGTTGTGTTCTCCAGTTTTGTCGGTTAAAAGAACTTTTTTTTAATTATAAAACTCTTTACTTATTATTTAGTGTCTTCACCCTAACTCCCTCCTCCTCCTCCAAATATGCAATGCAATAACTCTCTTCTACCATTTTTCTTCCCAAACCCTTTTCTTATTTCTTCTTCCTCAACTCAAAGCATCTCCCTTTAATCCACTTATACCCCAAACATACCCTATTTTTCTCTCTTTTTCTTCATCTTCTTAACAATAATGGAGCTCACTACTCAAGATCATCCCATTCCCATCCCCATCCCTTTAAATAGTCGCTACGGTGGCCACGACCACGACCACGACCATGTCATCCATCACCATGACCCGTCCGCCGCTTGCAACCATATCATCGCGGCGGCAGTCAATGGCGGTAGCCCACTTCCATCTTCTCAGATGGAAGTCGAGCTTCACCATAATCATAACAACAGCAACAACAATAACAATAACACGAAGAAGCAGGTAAAATATAAGGAGTGTCTCAAAAACCATGCGGCCTCCATGGGAGGTAATGCCACAGATGGGTGTGGTGAGTTCATGCCGAGTGGAGAAGAAGGATCCATTGAAGCACTCACGTGTTCGGCTTGCAATTGTCATAGAAACTTCCATCGAAAAGAGATCGAGGGAGAACCCTACGATTGGCTCCACCACCCTCGACTCGGGAGGAAGCTCCTCGTCGGAGGGAAGAACATGATCGCCCCACCAGAGGCAGCTGCATTTGCGTATCCATCCGCGGCAGGGCCGGCGTTCATATCGTCTAGAGCACAACCCCACCACATGATAATGTCGTACAACATGCTCGGCGGGGGAGGTGGGCAGTCAGAGTCGGAGGAGCACGAGGAGGCGAGGGCGTACTCGGGGCCAATGATGAACAAGAAGCGATTCCGAACGAAGTTCACGGCGGAGCAAAAGGAGAAGATGCTGAGGTTTGCAGAGAAAGTTGGATGGAAGCTTCAGAAACAAGAGGAGAGTGTGGTGCAGCAATTCTGTGAAGAGATTGGAGTGAAGAGGAGAGTTCTTAAGGTTTGGATGCATAACAATAAGCACAATCTTGGGAAGAAGGATACCATTTCCCCTCCACATTCTCCTACTCCCTTAACTTAAATTTCTTCATTTCTTTTTCTTTTTCTTTTAACTCAGATTGAATTATATAATTATTACTATTAATTGTTGCTCTTATTATTGGCTAATGATGATTATCATCGAAGTGTTGGTGTTGAGATGTTTAAATCTGAGTTATTACACTGAATCCCACGCACTTTATTGCTTTTTATTCATTGATTGGTTGATTAATTGGTTTATTTATGTGTCTGCCACCTTAACAATCACGAAGAACATCAAGATCCCAACTTGATTCAGTAAATAAATCATCTATTATTATTTTATGATGTGCTTAGGGTTTGTAATGAAGAAATGAAATAAAGTATAATTTTTTTGAATTATAGGTATGTTTGATCGAATCAAATGGTAAACATTGAATGTCTTTTTGTAATAAAAAATTTAATGATGTTGATCTTAGTTCTATCAACGACAATATCAACTCTAATGATTTCAACAACTGAAAAGCCAAAAACTTTTATCAAAATTTAAAATTTGAAAGAACATTTTATAAAGAAACGTGAAATTTATATTCCTTCTTGATAAGAAGGCAACCTTTTTTCTTTTGAACATTATTCTATTCATATATCTTGTAATTTTTTTTTTTAATTTTATTTTGTTACGTGCGTAGTTCAAATACTACGATAACAATGTTGTAGGTTTAGACGAATATAAAAGACTTTTAGAAGAAAAAAAAAAGAGCTAGTGATTAATCCAAACTAACTGAAAGGGTTCAGGTCTGCAAGTATGACATCATATACAATGAACTATGAAATATTTAATCTTTCTTATCTATTAATTAAGAAAATGAATATTTTATAAGATAATTATATGCGACTTGATCTTATTTGTGAGTGAATTTCATTTTATAGTTTTTTCTCATTTTTCATATCAAGTAAGTAGATAAGTAGTTCTCTCGAATGCTTATTTTTGGACTCGAACTTGGATAATATGTAGTTGACATACCAGAGAATCATGTTAAATCAATGAAAAAAAAAAAAATCTAAGGTTAGAGTTCTTATCTTAGTATTATTTATGCGGTATACTTTGCAAATATTACAAATAATTTGATCTAAATCGTTCACATGAAGACAAGTGAGTGGGGCGTTCTGAATAATTAATTTGTATAAAACTAGACCATAAAATACTTAATCTCTCCATATAAATCTATTAATTGAAAGAAATTATTATTTTACCGATCATCATTGCAAGTTGATTTTAATTATTATGTTATGAATTTCTGCATATGAGGACTTATCTTTTGATTTGCATGGGTAGGAATGAGTTTTATAGTAACAAATAGGAAACTAGGAACATAATTAATTTTAGAATATGAATGGTACTTTTTTTTTCGTATATAGAAAGTAGATGAATAGTTTCTTTAAATACTAATTTTGTATTTAAACAATGAGAGCTTACATCCTCATTCACCCGAGAGGAATTTAGTTTGTGGTTAGATCATAAAAAAGATGTTAACTAGAGAATTAGTAGTGCTTAAGGGGAAAGATTCTTACATGTATGATTCAATTGTAACTCGGTAAAATAAAATTTTGACATAATTGTAATTATGAATAATTTGTGAATGATCAACTTACCTATAATAATTACATTCATGGATACAATTTGTCTATCGTACATGAAAGATCCATTATGAATTTATAATAGTGGAGTGACCTATAATTTAATGAATTGATTAAAGAGTTTATATAAGATGATAACACTAAAAGTAAGTTTTATTGGAAAAAAAGAATTAGAAAGGTTCCGTGTATTAAATATTATAGGAGTAAAATATTTAATTAATTTAAAGGGTTCAAATTAATATTTTTAAAAAATAAAATGGTTATATTCCATACTTTAGATACTAAAATAAGATTCACATGGTTTATAATATATACAATTTTAAGCCCTATAAATAAGACCTTAAGCTATTTGGGTGGTAGGCGTAGGAGCGGGGCGAAGCGGTAGCCAAGTTGGTAAGGATTCAAATATCCCTTTCTATTCATTTCTATAATCATAGAGGGACCCCCTTTACCATTCTGTATAAATCGACTATTCTATTTGTACAGATATGGTATACGGGTGCATTCAATCTTTGTTTGTCTATTAGTTCAAATATTCCATTTGCAGGAGAGTTCTGTAATGGAAATTAGATTACATTAGTTAGTAGGAATATATATAAGCTGAAACATCTCCCGCCCGATTGGGTCCATCACCACAATTTTTCGGTTGAAACTCTCTCTCTTACAAAAGGCTCCCACAAGTCATTGAAATTCTCGCTCTTATAAAAGACTCCCACAAGTCAACTTACCAATATTAGAATCATAGAAAAGTCGAGGTTTTTTTGCCTTAAGTTTTGAACATTTTGATACGTTTCAAGTTCGTACTCGATTACGGGATTGAGTTGAGAACAAGAAGATAGACTTAATGAACAAGACTAATCAATAAGGAACGTAGAAATAAAAAAATTTACCAATTCTACAATAAAACCTATTTTTTCATATTACATTATTTAATATAAGCTAAATTCCTTCTTGGGATTCAAAATATGTGGACTAAGATAAGAAGAAAATTTTTATTATGCATTTACAATGGCAACATACTTCATAAGTCCACATAACTTCTCTACTTACTTCATAACCTTTTATTATTGATTGATACTGATCTGTCCAATAAACTTACTTACATGATCGCCGGAAAGCATTTACAATCTCATAGTTATGGATGGAAACTCGACTCCATTCGAGAACCGACCCTCGTCCTCCGCCAACAAACCATTTCCCTGTTCATCAGGGCAGAGATATTATATCAAACTTCATAGCCACCAAAGAAAATACTAACACTGAAAGGGTTGAAGTGAGTGTGATGAGAAAATACCTTCAGATTTATGACTATTCCACTTTTTGAACATTGCTTTAATTCTTCATCAACATCATAAAGAACTTTGGCTCCGCATCCTGGACCGTCCACTGATCCAACAGCTTCTTCATCAACCAGAACAGCCCTTATGCTCTTACTTTCTGGAACCTGAACATAATGAATTCAGTTGGCGGCAGGCACCACTTTCCAGCATTCAAACTAACCAACCACTGCCATTTTCAAAATATTTTAACAAAGAAAAAAGCACCAATATGATTTTGTCCAATTATAATTTACAGATATCTTCTTTTTGTATATTTTATTTCATTATTTGTTTTGCAACTTCTATTTTTCACTTCTTTTGCATCCACTCGTGGGTATTTCTTTCTGCCGTCGTTTGTGGACAAATTGCAGCATTATTGTCTTTTTTTTTTTTTTTCGTAGGTTTTTTTTGGCATTCACAATGTGAACAACCAGTCAAAAGGAGTGAAGCAACTCGACCCATAGGGAGAAGAGCGGCAAGCCTTTACTTGAGATTCTCTTAGTAAAGTGCATTCATTCTAACGGCATACCTTTTAGATGATGGGTCAGCAAGAAAATGGGAACAACAGCTTAAACTATTAGGTGTAGGCGCTTTCTAGAGGTGGAATCTTCGAGTACTTCCTATTTGACCCGAAACCTATCGGTCTAGCCATGGGCAGGTAGAAGAGAGCTCTAATAGGCCTTGGAGGACCGAACACATGTATGTGACAAAAGACGGGGATGACTTGTGGTTAGGCTGAAAGGCCAACCAAGATCAGATATAGTTGGTTTTCAGGAAAATCTAATTTCAGTAGGGCGTATAATGTCGATGGCCCGAGGTAGGGCACTCAATGGGCAAAGGTCCATTTCGTCTTACCAACCCCAAGGAAACTCCGAATACAGGGCTAGATCTTTTTTTTTTTTTTTTTTTTTTTTTGGGGG
>NW_019268622.1:166285-181388 GCF_002738365.1 Cucurbita moschata | reverse complement strand
TTTTTTTTTTTTTTTTTTTTTTTTTGGGTGACCTAGCCCTCTACTCAACACTACGTATGTCAGACCCGACCGAAGTCACCAAAGAAGATCTGCTGGAGGAAACTAATAAAAGTACAGCACGGGAGATCTTCAAAATATTCATCCTGGTTATCAGTTGGATAGAAAAAATAATCCCAAATGGTCTCAACTTGTCCGCACCTTTCTAAAAGGCAAAGGAAAGTTGAACATTGTAAATGGGATGGGACTCAAATTGGGGGACCCAAAGTTTGACGCGTGAGATGATGCTACATATATGCTTCTGCCAAAGATAGATGGGAAAATAGGAAACAACGAAGGAAACTTATTCAAAAGTGAAGGATGCAGCATAAATATAAGACATCGAGACTCGTATCTAACAGTGACACAATGTTCTACCGTTCTCCAAAGCTTGTAGCAAGAGTTAAATCATTATCAATGGGTTGAAATGAAATGCACCGAGGATGTGGCTATCAAAGTGAAAGTAGGAGGTATCAAAATGATGAATCTAACTAGGAAGTAGGAAAAGCAGGAAACGAGGATCATGTGGTATGCACTTATTGCAAACAAACCGAGGCACACCAAGGATAAATTTACAGCTTTTTTTTTTTCTTTTTTTTCCTATTTTTGTAAATTGTATTTCCTTATTTGTAATTAGCTCTTAATTGGTAATTGTTTCCTTGTATGATATTTTCCTCCCAAGTTTTTGTTTTCGTGTAATTTCTATTTAGATTAGTCTTTTGTACCCATTTTTCTTCAGCAAGGAAGAATTATCTTCCTCATTGAAAATTTTCTTTCCTACAGAGATTTTGAAATTAGGGAGATGGCAATTCAATGGAGAATAAACACACATGGTACCTAAAATGTGATACCTCAAACATAGCTTCTGTCAGAATGTGTTCTAAAATGGATCTTAATCCTCTAGCACCTGTGTTCTTTTTCATTGCTTTCCTCGCAATCATTCTTAAAGCATTCTCAGTGAAATGTAATTCGACCTGCAAAATCATACAAAGGCTTGAGAGTAAACACACAAGAACACTATTGGATTTACAACAAATTTTTTGAGTTTCTCTTCTTTTTTTTTTTTTAATTCTTTTAATGAATTTGGGAAGAAGTAAACTAGGATAGCATTTCATATATGTAATAAATGCTTGGTTCATATTATATTAAAAAGGTACTTACATCATTCATTCTAAACATCTTCTTGTACTGCTTACCAAGCGCATTTTTCGGTTTCGTAAGAACCTATTAAACAGAAATAAGAACGAAGAAAATTGTTGTATCTACCAGAGTTCAGCAACAAAAACAGAAAAAGATGACCCAAAAGACTAGACAAACCTGAACAAGTTGGTCCTCATTCAAAGCTGACAAACTCACAAGAATAGGAAATCGTCCGACGAATTCGGGTATGAGGCCGTAAGTAACAAGATCACTGCTTTCTACCTAAAGGTTAAGAGAAATTCATTTCAGAAGTTGAATGAAGACAAGTTGTGAAATGGAGGGAAACAAATGAAGTAAATGAAGCCTCAGTTCAGAAAATGCCAAAGATAAAATAACAAAATACATTATAGCACAATAATTTAACATCCAATGGTGTAAGGTCTCACAGATTCCAGTATCGACGATGTCACTATATCATCTGTCAATCCACCAGTTCTCATGCTAGCACGAACTGGTGCTCCAAAGCCGATTGAAGAATCATGCTGCCTGTAAAAAGAGAGTTGATATTCAATTTCTACACAGATTATTGAACGGAAGAAAAAGAACAAAAATTCATCAGTTTTTTATTGACATTTAGAATGAAGCAATTGTTACCTGTCAGAGATGCACTTCTCCAAGCCAACAAATGCACCACCACATATGAAGAGAATATTTTTTGTATCAATCTGTCATGCATAAAAGAAATTTAGGTTTAAGAAGGCAACATATATTGCCAGAACAATAGTATTTTTTCTAACAGAATAATAAAAAGAACACCAAATAAGCACAAACTGGCAAAAAGTGGGGAGTTTGTTCATTTGTTAAGGTCCACGTTTGATTTTTTTTTTTTAAAAAGTGCATAAAATAATATAGTTCTATGAACTAGACAATTAAAAGTTTAAGAAACTAGAACTTTAGTATGAAACTAAAAGTACTTAAAAGCAGATGATTTTTGGAAACTATTTCTTAAATTCTTCACAAAAGTTCTGGAATGCAAAAAACACTGAAGATTGTTACCATTGTACCCTCAAACTTACAACATCATTACAATTAAACTATACCGCTTAACCTCCATTAATGACCAATCTAAAAATGCACATATCACGTAACAATTAAACCCACAATTTTAAATTGAAAACAAAAATCTATACTATTAACTATAAGATCACTTTAAATTTAATAATTGAAATATTAACAAGAAAATTATTATTATGATTGGAGGATATAAATCATATTTCACACGTTAGATCCTTAAAAAATGAAGTTATCAGCTTACCTATGAATACTATTGGTGTGATTAATAAAAGGCTAAATTATAATTTTTGTTTCTATAGTCTAGAAAGTCAAAATTTAGTCTCTATGGTTTTGAAAGTTAGAATGCGCATGGTTTAATAAAACCTCATAAATAGTCCCTATGGTCTGATAAGACTCTCGTAAATAGTCTAATGGATGAACTCTAATCTTTAAATCATAGAGACTAAATTCTTACGTTCTTCAAACCATAGAGACCAAATTTATAATTTAACCTTAATAAAATCTTATTTCATCTCTCTTTCTGCTACTATCCATTTGATTCAACATTTCTCTCTATTGTTAAATAAATTCCAACATTTAAAGAAATTCTATACATGTGTGAAACTTATGCTTTGACAGTTTCATAACGAAATCCTGACAAATGATCTAAGTTAATTCACTCATGAAATTTAAAACCAGAGTACAAATTGATCTATAAAAACTATTTTTCAAAAAATAAAATAGTCAATAATCCAATGGGACGTCTTGTCCAAGCCTGATTCAAAGTTTGATCCAATCAATCAAATCCATGGGTTAGGACCTGAGCTCGGGCCTTTACATTTTTGGTGACTCATCTCCAACAAGTTGTCAATGTCAAACCACTAAAAAAAGATTTTGGACTATATGAATTCGAGAAGTTAATATCTTTAAATGTGGCTCATTACTTCCAGACCTTTCTCGTCAATTTGAGTGAGAAAGGTCCGGCAAAGAACAAGCTAATATAATTTCCATGTAAGTACCTGTATGGTAGCTGAAGGTAGAGCTAACTTCGAATGCGATTTGCACATTATACTAATATCAAAGAAGAAAACCAATAAAAATAATACTAAATTGCAGTTCAACTCCACCTGAATTGTATCACCTTGAGGATGCTTTCGAGCACCTTTGTCAGGAACATCCACTACCTGAAAGAAAGTAAATGGTTTTGAAGTAAATTGACAATTTCGAAAGGTTTTTTTTTTGGTACTAGGAAGGCAACTTTCATTTATAAAAAGACAAAAATACAGTGGATGATATGACAAAAGACCCGCAAGAGCCAAGAAAGAGCTCCAAAGCAAGACTTCAAAGTGAATAATATGAATATCCCACAGTTCCCTGCTAAATTCCAAGAAGTTATGCTGTAGTTATAGAAGTAAAATAGATGACTCAAGTTGTCCCGTAGTGTCAGGTTGTTTAAGTTTACATGGTTCCCCACCTTGAAAACGCCATTAAATGGAATCCCACAACCGCCAACATCCCACCTCTAGAAACGGAAGAAAAGCAAGAATTTTGGAACACTAGAGAGGACGATCATAGATCAAAGAAAATTGGCAAAGACCATAATCTAAAAAATATTTCCAGGACCCTCTTGGAGAATGTTAATGTAGCACAAATGTACGAAATCTAAAAGGAATTAAATCAAAGAATCTTTTCCTTTTAGATTTTGCACACTGGAAACAAGCAGCTGGGTAAACAAAAATTTGGTCGTCCTAAGAAGGTCAAGGTTTTCTTGTGGATTTCCTCTTTTGAGAGGCTGAATACTCACGGTAGAACCTAAAGAATTTTTTGAAATTCTGCTCTTTACCCCAATTGGTGCGTTCTTTGTAAACGTGAGGAATCTTTGATGCACCTCTTCTTCTCTTGCCCATTTGTTGCTGCTTGCTGGGAAAGAGGGTTAAATTTATTCAATTTGCAGTGGTGTTGGACCAATAAAGCTTCAGATGCCCTTCTTCACCTTATTGAGGACCCTCAGTTTAAGGTTCAAGCAAAATCCTACGGTCTAATGGTGTCTTTGCCCTACTTACGCGAAAATCCTAGTAGCCCTTTGACCTGTTCTGGCTAATCGTGTCACAGAATAAATAAGTTGAGGTGTAGAACGAATTTACACGTGCACTTAGTGTTAACAATAGAAGTCAAATATTCGTCAACCAATACAAATATGCTTCAAAATGGGGGAGAAAAGATTCTAAGTCAAACGAAAACATCAAATTGACATCAAAGCCATTTGAAGATTCATCCAACTTCTAGGAGATTAAGCAAGGAAAACAGGTGAAGCAATACAAGACGAGTTAAGAAAATAAAAAATAAAAAATAAAAAATATACACACACACATCAACAACAAAAAATGAACAATATTACTGTCAAATTGAATACCCACGGTTCCTTCAAGCATTTTCAGAAGTGCCTGCTGGACCCCCTCCCCAGATACATCTCTGCCAGAGTTTACGTTCTCACTCTAATAAGAAAAAAGCAAGTTATGGCAAATACTATAAAGTCAACAACTATAGCCTCTATAGATCTTAGACCATGCTATACCTTCTTAGTTATCTTATCCACTTCATCAATATATACTATCCCTCGTTGAGCTGCTTCTACATTGAACTCTGCATCCTATACAATTAAAGCACAGTGTACGGAATGAGGAAAGGTAAAAAGACAAATAACGAAGGCATGAAAATATTCCCCAAAACTTCGGAAAAGTTGATCTTAGATTTCATATACTTCCTCAAATGAAAAGCTAGGGAAAAAACTATTAGGTGTAGGGCCTTGGTTGAGCTCTCATCCTATATTTCTAACAGGATACAGACTCCGAATCCATCATCCAGGGGGAAACTTATCGCAAGATAATTCCTTGAGATTTTTCAAAAATCAGCTACACCAACCCACTTTTCATTTGTATGTAAACTCATGACTTTCTGGCAGTAGTAAGTAAATAATGAAAACTGCAGCTTCTCTTTAATTCCATAGGCAAGAAAAAATATCCCAAGTCTACAATTTCTTTGTGATTCAATCACTATTTTTTTTTCTTTTGCTAATATTTCAAATTCATACTAAATTAAGAAATATCAGCCATTTTTGTTCTATTTATGGTGAAAAACATTGAAACAGAAAGATGAGAAGATAAATGAAATCCTTCCTCCATACAAATGTAATTACACGTGATATTTACAAAAAAAAAAAGGTCGGATAATCAAGCATACAGAGAGTGTTCCTATATATATATTTTTTAACACTTCAAAAGCTTAATAGTTTTAGAAAATAAAATAAACAAACTGTACCATAGCTGTGCCCTTTTTAACTTGAGAGTCATCTACACATGACCCTTTGGACTCGAAAAGGTGGTTGAATGTTTCAATCAAAAGATATTTAAAAACAAAGCTTAGTAATAATTACACGCAAAATAAACGATAATATTACATGTGAATGACCCATTGATTCATAAATCATCACTCTCTGCATATCTTGATCCCAAAACAGGTTTTGAACCAAAATGACTTACAAATTCATTAAGACGCGAGGAGAAACAAATAAATTAATACCAGAATGACTTACAAATTCATTAAGACACGAGGAGAAACAAATAAATTAATACCAGAAGGAGCTTGTATAATATTGATTCCACATCTTCTCCAACATAACCTGCCTGAAAAGTAGAGCGTGTGAATTAAAATTCTACTAAGCCAACTGAAAAAAAAATGCTGCTTGGTAATTAGAAGTGGAACTATTTTGAAGCAATAAATACGTTGAGATGATTGAGGCTCAAAATTCCTGATATAGAGACAAGGAAAAAAATGTAGAGCTCACAAGTTACTAATCGGTATAGCATACATATTTTTATCAAAAACCAGGCTTTCATTGAAAGTTTATTATTATTATTATTGTGTGTGTGTGTGTGTGATGTCATTGGGGAAGATGTGAAAATTGTACTCAAATAATTTCTTTAATTAGTATTATAGGTGGGACTAATTGTGAAAGTATCATTAACTTTTGAATATGTTTTTTTTTTTTTTTGGGGGGTCGAAAACATATCATTTCGTTGATACAATGAAATTACAAGAAATAATCACTTCCTATCGATAAGTTACAAAAAGCAATTACATTGAGCTACGAGAGAGAATAAACCATAATTACAAAATGGGGATCAATTTACACCAAGACATAGAAAGATGCACAATTGTCAAGAGTAAAGCTTTGAAGAATTGTTCCTTGTTAAAGATACGAAAATTCTTCTTGGTCCAAATGGACCACAAAAGAGCCCGTATGCTAAGCTAAACGGTGTTTTTTCTCCTTTTTGGAGGGGTGGCTAGCAAGCATGGTGGAGAGGAGGTCCCAATTGTCTTTTGGAATGGCAATGTGCCACCCAAACACTTCCAGTAAGTATCCCCAAAGATCTCTGGCCAGAGGACAAGTACTGAATAAGTGATGTGGGATTTAACATTTTTTTACACAAAATACAGCAGGTTAGAGAGATATTCAGCTAGGGGGATCTTTTTTTTGGGTAGAATCCTTTCCAACTAGAGTCATGTAATTCCTGTTTTCATAATGAGAACGCAATTTGTGAGCTACCTTTATGATAATTATTGTCAGTGTTGGACTTTCTACTTCTTTTATGAACATTTGTGCGTAAATATTAAATGTCAAATATTTGGTCCTTATTGTCTTAATTCTTCTCCAACATAAGAAAGCTAAATTGCACATATTAACATACAATATATTTTTAACCTCTTGAGATTAAAACGGTATCATAGCAGGTATACCCTACCAGTCCTTATAAATCCTAAAAAGCCCTAGCTATCGTTGCCATCAACTGCTACCATCCTCCGTATCATCACCAAAACTCATGGTTACCTTGGGCTGAATATTGGACAAAACCACTTTCATGCCTCCATTAATCTCATGCCCTTTCAGGCAGTCTATGGATGTCCACCCTCTGCTATTTAATGAGGATCGAAAGACAACTAATCTTTTTCTGAAAAGTCAACTTTTGTTGAGAAAAAAAAATGAAAGAATACAAGAGTATTCCAAAAAAAAAAAAAAAAAAAAAAAAAAAAAAAAAAAAAAAAAAAAAAAAAAAGCTAAGCCCACAAAAGGGAGTCCAATTAAAGAAAATGACACCAATTAAGAAGAATAAGACCTAAGGAACAATATCAAAAAGACTTTGTCACGGACGCCCAAAGAGAAACATAGAACCTAACAAGGGACAAAAGTCATAAGGACCACTCACATTCCCTTTAAAGCTAATGGGCAATTGGAACAACAACTTGTGCAGAGAGATATGATGATTTCCACTCTTCAACACCATCTGGTAATTACTCATAACCGAATGAAGAAGTTTGCAAATCAAATGAAGAGGGTGCTGGAATTTATGGTCTAAGACAAAAAATTTCTAGAAATTCATCCATCTTTGACTAAAAGGAGGTGTGAGAAGTTATTTCCAATGTACTATGGGTTATATAAGATGAAGGAGGACAAAGGCCAAGTGGCTTAACGCTTGGAACTTTCAGATGAAGCAGCAATTCATTTTGTGTTCATATTTCACAATTGAAGAAAACAATTGGGGAGGACATTGACGTGAAGTCCTTGCCTACTCTCACAGAGAATTATGAGTTGCTAGCATAACCGAAAGAACTCTTGGCTGGATGTTGGAATGAACATGAAGCTAATTGGGTATGGTTGCTGCAAGGGTGACATCTAGAATATGAAGTGACTTGGGAGTCAGCTGAGATGTTGTGCAACCAATTTCCTCAGTTCCACCTTGAATACAATTGTCTTCAGAACTTGAGGGTAATGTTAGGCCACCAATCAAGATTATGTATCAGAGAAGTGGTATACGAGAATTCTCAACAGAAGTTGGTAAGTAGGGTGCATTTGTATGGAGTTGGAGAGGGAGTGCAGTATTTGGGAAGGGGTTGGTTGGAAGAATGTTCTATCATCGTTATGTTGGGACTGTGTGTCTGGGAGGGAGGGTTGTCTTTACTTGGGCTGCTACGGTTTGAAAGACATAACAAGAGTTTTAGAAATAGTTATAAATCTTTTTGTAATGTCTGGGAAATTGTACAGTATACATCCTCTACTTCACAGGTGATTTTGTAATTTTTCCATTTTCGTGATCAACTTAACTAGGATGGGGGGTGTTTCTTATATCCCCTTTTCTTGTATGCTTTCCTGTTTTTCTTGATGAATTGTTCTGTTTAAAATATACATACATAAAAATAAAATTTAGAAAAGAAAGAAAAAACATTAACAAGGAAAGAGAAAATAACCCTCCTGAAAATAAACTTGCCTGCGTTAACGCAGTAGCATCAGCAATGGTGAAGGGTACGTTCACAACACGAGCAAGGGTTTTTGCAAGTAATGTCTTCCCTATCCTTAGAGATTTCATAAATGATTATTGAAAAACCTCATACAAAATCAAGGCTATTGGGCACCAAAAGGAAAAGCAGAAAAAAATCAATCGTACCTGAGCCTGTAGGACCCATTAGCAACACATTACTCTTTTCCAGTTCCACAATTTCATTATCATCATTCTCCAATTCAATCCCCAGCGATCCTTGCCCTGGACTAAAAATACAAATGTAGACACCAAGTCAAGGAAAAGTACAATCACTAATATCGCAGAAATATCATTCCCTTGGATTAATACTACTTTTTTAAAAAAAGAAATATAGACTATCGCTGTGAACTCCTTAAACATCAGTAAGCATATATAAATGACCTTTCGAAAATGATTGCACAATGAAAACTAGAGAACTCTCACAAACTAACGTTTTCTGCAATGAGGCATGATATATCCTCTTATGGTGGTTGTATACTGCCACAGAAAGCGCCTGAAATGTTAACATTATATCAATCAAAATGGTAGATCCATGGTAAAATTTATTTGTTGAACAATTCTAAATAACAGTAAACTTCCTCATGGATTATGCCCCGTCCTTTCATCCCAGAGTACAGAATAGGTGGAATAAGCTGGGACTAGCAGGGAGGTCATAATTCTTTGTTAATCAAAACGAAGGACTTTATTTTTGGGGTAGATTTTTGTAGTGAAAAGAGCCGCAAAAAATAAGGATCCTTTCGACAAGAAGGAAAATTACCAGAAAATAAACCATCTAACCAAACTAACAGAACCTAAATATTATACATTCTTAGACCAATAGAATAAGAAAAATAAGTGATGCCGAGGAGTTGTTTGAAAAAAAAATACTTTTTTCCTTTAATAGTAAAATTCCGTGAACATATTTGGTTAAGTCAAGAGAAAAGAACAACTGACCAAAATTCAGTTGATTTTAAGAGTTAGTAACTCAAATTTGCTCTCTTATTCACAAAATAGTACAAGGGATTTTCTTTTTTCTTTTTTTCTTTTCCTTTCAAAAATCAGTAGCTTATAAATAGTGCTTTCAAATGCATAATAACTAAGAACTTTATAACCCACCAAACACAATTCTTAAGTATCAAAGAGAAAAGAAGAGAAGTTGATTTTCCAATAAGCCATGCAATTAAATTCATAAATCTATTTAAACAAGTGATGGTTCTATCAAAGCCAAATAGCTCAACAAAGAGCTCAAACTACACAAAATCCAAATGGTCTTTTAATAACTTCCAAAATTGAAAAATCACATCCTTGCCTTTGGAAAGAGGAAGCCACAACATCAGAAGGAAAGAGAACTGGAGAATAAGACTCTTAAGTTATACCAGCAAGTATAGAGATGATGGTAATGGGTGATTTTCCAAATCCTGAACGAGCAGCAAGTGGCATGCCCAGAATTCCCTTATCACAATTTTTAGGTTCAAAAGCCTCATCCCGTCAATCTTTCTATAACCCAGTGTTTGAGAAAAACAAAAAGCAATTATCTAAGAAGTTTTTTTTTTTCCTAAGGCTGTAGGAACTCTCATTCAGTCCCTCAGTGTTGGGTGGGATACCTACCCATTTCGAATCATTGTTTATGGTCCCCTTTACAATTCAAAGTAAGCTGGAGAAGATCATGAGGAATTTCTTTAGGAGGGTGTGGAGATACCCCGTGCTTCTCACTTGGTCAGATAGGAAATTGATTTGAAGCTGAAAAGAGTAAGGCAGTTTGGGTATAGCTAATTTGAGAATTCATGATGAGGCCATCCTATCTAAGTGGTTGCAACATTTTCCCTAGAGCCTGAGACTTTATGCTATCATATCATTGCAAGCAAATATGGAGCTCTTCCGTCCTAATAGATCTCATTTTGTGGGGCTAAAAACACAAACATGAATCCTTGGAAGGTCATCTCATCTCTTCTAGTTTTAATTCTTTTTCTAAATGTGACATTTTCAATTGGGGTTGACTTAGGTGCTCATTTTTGGGAGGATTTTTGGTTATGTGAGTCATTTTTCTGTCTCCTATTCCCTATCATCCTTCGAATCTGATTCTGTTGCATGTCTTCTGCCTTCATCAAGGGACTCCTTTTCCTTAACTTTGTTGTTCTCCATACTTCCAAGGAAATTTTCAATGTTCTCTTTAAGAGTATCGTTTTCACCCCAGCTCTAGGGATGATTGTTTCCGGGATACTACTGGCGTTTTCTAACCTCCTCAGCCATTCCTCTGTTAGAATAATTCTTTTTACAATCACCCTTCCCTTCATCATTGCCAATTGGAGTCTTTTTATAACTCCGTGCTTTTGTACGACTAGTGTAGTCCCTCATTTGCAGTTTGGTTCTATCAATTAAATTTTTAGTTTCTAACCAAAACATAAAAGAAAAGCCACGAAAATCTTGTAGAATCTGCAGAAAATGCTTGTGAAAAAGGTTATAAGAAGCATAGATAATTATCAAATCACTCGAATCCAACCTTCTTGGCTTTTTCTTGTCCAACGATGAACTTGTCCAGAGCCTCAGAAATTTCCTTGGGAGTTAGCAACTGCCTTCCTGAATTGGCCTCGTCCTTCGGAACACCGTTACTCTCCACCAAACCCAAGCTACCATGGCCACCGCCACAGCTACCTTTCCACCGTGGAGGCAACGCAGAATCATCAGCAGAATTGGCGCCAATATCTCCTTTCGTAGGTTGACACGATTCATTTTCCACAATGTTATCCAAGTCCCTGGCGCCCTTAACCCTACCAATCTCAATAAAAGTACCCTGTAATGGAACCAACTTGAAGGGTCTAAAATAGAATGCAGTTTTGCAATTGGGGCAGAGATTTAGGGCATGATAGACGCCTGTCTCCCGACCCGTAATGGACAAGGGACGATTGGAGAAGATGACAGGCATTTGCTTGGAGCACCTTGGACAATTGACATCAGCCCTAATGTAATCATAGTCGGAGGCCCCTTTCCAACTGTGGCGCTTCTGAGAAAACCAAAGGATGAATCCGGCGGAGCGGGCGGCGGCGTGGGGTTCTAGAGAGGGTTTAGGCGGAAGTGGAGTTAAGAAGCGGTGGTGGAACAGCGAATCAGTGGTTGTGATACTTCTGATCGATGTGAATAGCTTGATGAATTTGGTGTTCTTAACACTGAATCGTGGAATCATAGCGGCTTTTCGAGTAATCTGACCGAATGATTGAACGGCTTCGAAGTTCTTGTGGAATTATGAAGAGGAGAACGAGCACGCAGGCGAAGTTGCCGTCAAGAGCTCACAACAGTGGCACCTGTTGCACTGTGTTATATTTTCTCAAGAAATTAAAATATAAAACGCTTTTTCGGATGAAGCTAGAATGTCAATTTTAAAACAAACTTTTCAAAACTTTTTTGATGGGTGAAATTCCTATTTTCTCCTTCTCTAGATCGGCTACAATCATCTACTATTCCCTTGAGCATCAATGACCCACTTTAACACATCTTCATTGTCGTTCATCTAGGTCTCGAAAAGATCGAATGAAATACCTTCCAGCGTGTAGGTCTCGAAAAGTTATATGAAATAAAAATATAAAAAAATTATCAAATTTGATAAACTGAACTCAAAATTATGATCTCTCAAAATTTAAACTTAAACCGTTTTCAATTCTTAGGAGTACAGGAGGTCAAGGTTCCTTCACTTTTGTTCACTATTTAAAAATGGTAGTAAAAAAATACAAAAAAAAAAAGTATGAAAATGGGTGATCGTTTAGCTACAATGGAATCGAATTGAGAGATCGTGTGCAGTGTGTCACAATCACACTTTCTAGGCTGCAGACTAGCAAGCAAGTTAGCCGTGTGAAATTCTGACATATGGTCAAGCCTCAGGCCACATTTTGTGAGCAAAGGTTTTTAGAAAACGTGATCGAGGAAAATCGTTGGAAACAAGTTGAAATTAAGCATTGTGAAAGTCAATTGTATTGAAAACAAGTGGGTATGAGAGATTACAATACTTGGTCGGGGGAAGTTTGATGACTACTTGGTCCCCCTATAGTACATTGTGAGATGATCTATGTATGACAGATAGAAAATACAATAGTAGAGCAATACAACATGAAAGCAAATAAAGGGTTTAGCATGACATGGGCGTATGACCATGGGCACCACGCCCTGAACAAGCATGATCGTGACATCCTCCCACACCTAATTGGTTGGCGTCCTACCAATCAGCAATCTTCAAACTCAACAATGTGGATAGCAACAGAGTCTAGGTCTTCGGAGCGTTCCCAACTCATTTCCTCTATAGGGAGGTTCTTCCATTTGACGAGGAATTTTTGAATCCTCCGTATAGGTTTTCTAACTTTCTTAACTCTGTCCACTAGGATTGCTCAAACCTCCTTGGTGTCCTTCTGCTTTGGGTCAATTCTAGATCTGGTGATGAAGTTTCAATTGTCGTCATCTGAATTGGAGTGGTAAGGTTTTAGGTTGCTCACATAAATTACTGGGTGGATTTTCATGCATATGGGCAATGTCACCTTGTAAGATATAGACCAGATCTTCTTGAGAACTTCGATCGATTTTTCGTACTTTCTGACAAGTCTTTGGTTCTTTCGATTGCGGAATCTGATTTGTTCTCACCTCAATTTTTAAGACTTGATCTCCTACTCGANGGGGGGGGGGGGGGGGGGGGGGGACGACGCTTCCTGTCTGCCCACTTCATGTGTTTGGAAGCTTTCTCCAAGTATGCTTGGGCTATATCTGTTGTCTACTTCCATTCCGTTGTGAAATTTTCAGCTTGTGGTTTCTTCCCTACATATGGGTGGACAATAATATGGGGCAGGGATTGTTGTCGTCCACTTACAATTTCAAAGAGGCTCTTCCCTGTAACGACCGATCTTCGAAAATACCGAATCACGGGTCGTCACGTGGACTCAAGAGTAAAAAAAACTTTTCAATACTTGTAGTTTGAACAGGGGACTAAAAAGTTAAAAGTTGCTTGATATAAATTTAAAAAAAAAATACTACAAAACACATAATGCAAAAAAAAAAAAATCTGCGGGGTCACATAAAAAGAAACGGTTACAAAATATCGCAGGTTTTTCCAAAAACGTCAAAATCATAACCAAAACGACATGGGAGAAGATGACTCAATCAAAGGGCCCCCTTCTACAATTGCACGACTCCACACGTCCCCGCCACCAACCCAGATCTACTTTTCTCCTGAAAAAAATAGCAAACAACACAGAATGAGTATATAAACAATACCCAGTAAGCAACTTGCTCGTAAGCTCTTGTCGAACTTAGCCCTATTCACGGGATCCTAAGTTTTGAGCTCGAATAGTCACTAGTCAGAGACCTAGTGGTGCCCAGCAACATCTAACTGTTCCTAAGATTAGTAACTACCTGCCACTGTGTCTCACTAGGCCGGGTCAGTCACTACTTGTCTTACGCCATTGTCGGCTCAAATCAGTAAAACTACCTGTCTTAGGAATAGTAACTACCTGTCACTATGCCGCTCGGCTGGATCAGTAAAAGGCCATGGCTCATCCCACTAAGCATCTCTGACGTGTTATCACAGTAATATACTATGATTACCCTCAACCCCTTTGTGGGTGACTACGAAAACGATACAGTTTCATTATGTGCTTTATAACTTATAATAACTAGCACCTAATAAATGATCCAACTCCCAAAGGGTAACAAGGGGCTACCCAAGCCCCATGCCCAATGCCTAACAATGAACCACGGCAACAACACGTCGCCATGCTAAGTCACATAATAACCATAATAACCATCGAGCTCAACATAAAAACATATCATTTCATATGCCTATACGAAATTTCACATTCATGCCAACAAAACTATATAACCATAACGACAACCAAAGTACAACCACACACATTATCAAAGTACCACCTCTATGAACTAACTTTATCCATTCCTAAATACGTTACTAAATTGTTTGGCCACAAATCCAAACTGACTCCTACAAGCAATTACTAAAAAAAACTTGCTCTAGATGGTTACTTACCTGATTGTAGACTTCCCAAAACTTTATCGAGCCTTCAAGTGTCCCCTTGACTAAGATTGGAATTTTCCTATAATAAAGCATTTATGGAATGTGTGAGTCAAGTACCTAAATTTGAATAAAGACGAATCAGATGGTGTGAAATGGGAAAACAAATCGGGTTTCGGTTTTGTACAGGTGGGTCGGGTCGGGTCAGGTCGTACCCCCTCAGTTTTCGGCCTCTTCTTCCCACCTTCTTCTTGATCTTTCTTTCCTCTCAATACCCCATGTCTTCTTCTTCACAAGAACTCACCAACTTTCCTCGACAATAACCTAGGTACACCGATCCCGTGAAATGTATTAGGGTTTTGAAAAACAACAACAAAAATCACACCACTAGGACTTACCACCAGTGTTCTCCCTTCCTCAACCGTTCGGCCCACCGTTGCTAACGAGCTTCAAGCTCCGTCGTTCGTCTCCACCACTCCACCCTCTCCTCTGTCTTCTTCTTCTTTTTTTTTTTTTTTTT
>NW_019268622.1:151128-165599 GCF_002738365.1 Cucurbita moschata | reverse complement strand
TCTTTTTTTTTTTTTTTTTTTCTTTTCTTTCTTCTATCGTCTATCTTCTATCTTCTATCTTCTATCTTCTATCGTCTTTTCTTTCTTCTTTCTTCTTTCTTCTTTTCTCTTTTCTCCCCGCAGCCTCTCTTTTCTTTTTTTCTTTTCTTTTTTTTTTTAAACCCTAAAAGAGTAGTACAGCTGGCATTTCTCTCTCCTTACTTATTGCTAGCGGTACGGTTCTTACATTCCCAATAGACAAAATAGTTTAGCAGTTAAAACATAATTGAGTCACATCTAGTAGTTGTACCCAATTCTTCTAACGAGCGTCAACAAAGTGACATAAGTACTCTTCGAGCAAGCAGTTGAATCGTTCTGTTTGTTTTTCAGTCTGAGGGTGATAACTCAAGGAGATATTTAAGGTCGTCCCCACGAACGTGAATAACTACGTCCAAAATATTCCAATGAAAATCGTCTCTATTACTAACGATGCTCGACGGAATGCTCCACAAATTCACAATATGTTTAAAGTATTGTTGGTTGTTAACTCGGTCGAGCATATTTTGGGTGTGGGAAAGAACGTGGCATATTTTTTAGAATCGGTCTATGATAACCAAGATGTCTTCATGTTTGCCTACTTTCGAGAGATGTGTTATGAAGTCCAATGACACACTTTCTTAGGGTCTTGTCGACACTGACAGAAGTTCATGGAGTTCTAAGACCTTGGCCTTCTCGACTTTATCCTATTGGCAAATGAGGCACTGTTGAACACAACTCTCTGTGGGAAACACCCGCACTCTTTATTAAGACCAATCGAGAAGAGAATACAAGACATTTTGTACAATACTACTCTTTGTATTGCTTGGGATGAAAACCTAGGTAGGGTGGGGGTATTTATATTATAGCCTACACAATCTAAATCTAATAAATCTAAATCTTTTTCTTAAAATATCTAGATTATTTCCTGAATATCTATCTTTCCTAAAATCTCTACTAAAATAAATATACAATTGTTTCATACAATTATTGGGCTAGTGATGATATTTTAACACTACCCCTCGCATTAGCTCTCAATCGTTGCACCATGTGGAGCTAACAACGAAAGCTCTCATATTAGCCCTTTTGTAAACAAGTATGTCACTAGGTCTTCTATCTTGATCTACTGCATCTCGATTTCTTCATTCAAGACTTTCTCTCTAATGGAATGGTAGTGCAACTCCATATGCTTGGTTCTAGCATGAAACACTAGATTTTCTGCTAAACAAATCGCAGATTGGTTGTCGCAATGAAGTGATATTGGATAGTCAATTTTATTGTGTCAATCTTCCATCAAGAGTTTCAGCCATGTAGTTTCCCTCTAGCTACTGCTTTGTACTCTTCTCCTCTAGTTGACAATAATATTGTTGATTGTATTTTGCTACACCAAAAAATTATTCTCGAACTGAGCTTTAACATATACCTAGTGCTTCATCTTCGGGTATCATGGTATCCTTTGACATATCTCAAGGTCCATTGAGCCGCATTCAAATGAGGCTTCTTTGCACTTTACATGTATTGACTAATGACTCCAACTCCATTTTTAAATTCATTTGGTTGGTTCATGTAGATAGTCCAACTCTCCATGTAAGAAAACATTCTTCATATCATCTATCATAATTCCTAATCTTTATTTGTCACAGGTACTAGAGAAACTTGTACAAAAGTGATTTTTGCCACTGGACTAAATGCTTCATCATCGCCTAACCATATTGTTGAGAGAACCTTGGATCTATAGTCCGATCTTTGTATCTCACGATTGATCCATTGGGGGTACACTTCATTTTGTAGATCCACTTGCAAAAGATAGATTTAACATCTTTTGATCTTGACACTAGTTCCCAAGTTTGATTTTGCTCCAGGATGATAATTTCTTCCTCCATCGCTTTCTGCCAAACCAAGTTTTGTGATACTTCTTCATATGTTTCTAGCTCATTAACTCTGTCTTCTATAATAGCTACATTAGCATACTCTGGATTTGGCTTTTGAATAATTTCTAACAGTCTAAGTTATTGAGGTTCCATTTCCTTTTCACCGTGTTCACATGATTGAGTCACTTCTTGTTCAATAACATTAGTGTCACGTAGATCTCCAGGCATATCAGCACTTAAGCAAATGTGCACAATTTGCTCTCCATCTTCTGTGGAAGAATTTCTTCAGTGTTGTTCAAGCCTTGGTAATACTTCATTCTCTGAGGGCCATCCCTCTTCCATTACACCATTGATCGTCAATCATGTGGTTTGAGCATCCCGAATCAATGATCCAATCGTCCTCGTAATCAATATGTTCTCTCATCATTGCCATGAGCGCTAGCTCGTGTTCTTCTATGACACATATTGCTTCTGCATCCCATTCCTCTTCATCTCCTTTTTGGATGTTGCCACATTGCTTTCAACATATTTTTTCTTGGACCAACAATCCCTGGACATG
Organism: Cucurbita moschata; assembly: GCF_002738365.1. NCBI lineage: Eukaryota > Viridiplantae > Streptophyta > Magnoliopsida > Cucurbitales > Cucurbitaceae > Cucurbita > Cucurbita moschata. The sequence continues at coordinate 163,154 of NW_019268622.1, read as the reverse complement.
TGACCATTTTTCCCGCAATTGTAGCAAATACCTCTAAATCTCTTCTCTTGAGAGTTATTATTGTCGTTCTTTCGGGCTTTCCCTGGTTGTGCAGTTCCTTGGTTGTTTCTTCCTTTGTCACCATTTTTGTATCCACGTTTGGTAGACGACTTATTGTTGCTCCGATTTTCATTTATGTAGAGTGCTTCTTCTTCACCCTTTAATGTGATTCCTCTCATTTGTTTAGCCATGGCTTCTTGACTGGCTAACAAATTTTCAAACATTACAAGTGATGGTTGAGCTGGTCATCCTTGTACAGTAATAACGAACCTTCTATATTCTGGTCGCAATTCGTGGATAATGATTCTCTTCATTCGAGATTCTCCAATGGCGGACTTCGGGTCTAGTTTAGTAATCTCCCGACAGATTGACTTGACCTTGTGGAAGTACTGAGCAATCCTTTTGTCACGTTGTAAAATTGACAACAACTCATTCTCTAGAAGTTGTAGCCTCGTATCGTTCTTCTTTGAGAACAACATCACGAACGTATCCCATTCTTCTTTCGGTGTTTTTTCATCCCAAATATGCTCTAACATCTCTTCTTCGATTGTGGTCTTCAAGGCAAACATTGCTTTGCCTGTTTTGATTCTCCATTTGCGCAAGGCGCCGTAAGAATCCTCCTCTGGCGGCGTAGTTTCACTCCTGCTAACGATCTCCCAAAGATCCTATCCTTGTAAATAGGAGATTATGCATGTTGCCCACGTGTTGTAGTTGTTGTTGAGTTTCTTGATTTCTCCTACAATTTGGAAGTCACCCATTGTATTGTTAATATCTCAATAATACCAAACAAGCTCTTTTGACACAAGACTTGTAGAGTCACAGACTACTCACGACACAAAAGAAACTCACACACTAATAATCTCAAGAAATCGTTTCTGATGTGGAAGATTAGACAGCACTACAACCATAGAGCATACTAGAAATTCCAAGAGATCTGATAACCTACACTAACCTTGCCTCGATACCAAATTGTTGAACACAACTTGGGAAACACTGGATTCTTTATTAAGATTAATCGATAAGAGAATACAAGACACTTTGTAGAATACTACTCTTTGTATTGCTTGGGATGATAACCTAGGTAGGGTGGAGGGGTATTTATACTATAGCCTACGCAATCTAGACCTAACAAGTCTAAATCTTTTTCCTAAAATATCTAAATCTCTTTCCTAAAATATCTACTAAAATAAATATACAATGGGCTCGTACAATTATTGGGCTTGACTCTATTGGGCTAATGATGATATTTTAACAGGCACGTCTTGTATACTACATTATGACGTTTCACCTGTTTGGCCAAAAGTACCCTTTCTTGACCAAGACGTAAGTTCGATGTCATCCAGGGTGTCCAACCCATAAAGTATCATGGCATTCCTGGATGAGCTTCTTCCTTAGTTCTCCTGCTCTTGAGACATACAATTTGTTTACTTTTGTTAGTAGAAGGTCTCTTTTGCCCCAAAACTATCTAGTCTTCCCGACTTTGGCTAGATCAACAACAACTTTGGTCTAAGGGTCTTTATGCAAGTTCTCTTATGATGTCGCGCATCGACCCGTCGATTTTACTAGAATGAACGTGGGCTAGCATGCACATGGCTGCATGTTCGCCCTTCCGACATAGTGCATTAGCAGCTTGATTACTCTTTCCTACTTTATGTTCGAACTTAAAGTTGAGCTCAGCTACTGATTCTTACCATCAGGCTTACTTTGACGTTAACTTCAGTTGGTTAAAAAAGTGGTAAATGACACTGTTGTCCATCCTCACCACGGAGTGGGATCCCAACAGATATTGCCTCTAGACTATGAGACAATGGATGACAATGAGCATTTCTTTTTTGGAGACCGTGTATCTCCTTTCTACATTGTTGAGCTTCTGATTTTCATAGGCAATGTGGCGACCTTCCTGGATAAGAACACCCTAAGGACAAAGTCAGATACATCTGTCTCTATTTTGAAAGGCTTAGAGATGTCTACCAAGTCGAGGACAGGGGCCCTCGTTATGGTTGCCTTCATATCTTCGAAGGCCTTTTGACATTCTTCTGACCATGACCAGGGGTGGTCTTTCTTCAGTAGTTCTATAAATGGGGCGGCTCACCTTGAAAGTCCTTCGACAAACCGATTGTAATAGTTGTCAATCCTAGGAAGGATCATACATCAGTCACCGAAGTGGAAACTTTCCAGTTCTATATAACTTTTATCTTGTTGCTATCTATGCTAATTTGCCCACACCTTATGTCTGAGGTAGGTGATGCATTTTTGTGCGAAGGAAAATTTCTCCTTCTTAATATATAGCTGATTTTTCCTTAGCTTGTCGAATACTAACTTCATATGTATCTTGTACTCTTCTTACGTGGCATTGTATACGACTATCTTATCAAGATATACAACGACGAGTTGGTCTAAGTATTCATGAAAAACATGGTTCATCAAGGTACATAATGTAACGGGGGCATTCATCAGTTTGAAAGGCATTACCAGAAACTTCAAAGCCCCATATCAAATTACGCACATTATCTTGGGTTCATCTCCCTCAGCAATGCGTATTTGGTAGTATCCTAATTGTAAGTCCAATTTCGTGAAGTATTTGGCCCTGTGAAGCTTGTCGGGTCGAATATTATTGGTAGGGGATAATTTTTTATGCATTTTCACCTTATTCAAAGCTTTACAGTCGATGCACAGATGTAACATTCAATCTTTCTTCTTCTGAAATAGCATGGGGTCCCATAGAGCTCCTTTGCGGGACGAATGAACCTTGCAGCTAACAACTCATCTAATTGCCTTCTCAGTTCAGCTAGCTTTGGTGAAACTATTCGATATGCATTTTTCGCTGGAGGTTTGACCCTAGAGAGAAGCTCGAATTCGTGATCAATACCCCAACAAGGTAACATTTTTGGCAAGTTATATGACATTATGTCAACATAATTGTTCAGGACATCTCTAACTTCATTCGGGACGAGTTCGGTGGTGGTTACATCCTCCACCAAAGGTATGACCATGAATGTAGGCTCCTCTCAAGCGAGACCTCTTTTCAGTTGCAGGGCAAAAATCATTCTTAGGTTGCTTGGTTGTTTGATGCTTGCGGGATTACAATAGGATTGCAATCGATAATCAATATGCACTTTGCCAATGGCATTGGGATGACTTTGTACTCAAGCAGAAAGTCCATCCCAAGTACCACGTCGAAGTCATCCATGTGAACCACAACTAGGTCCATTTCTCTTGACCAAGCCCCTATTTTTAAGGAGGCTCTCTAAGAGATTTCAATAATAGGTAGAACCTCTGAATTGACAGCTTTCATTTTCTCAGGGTCCTCTATCTTGAGTCTCAATTTGCGGACTTTTTGGTCAAAGATGAAATTATGGGTTGTGGCTAAGTCTACTAGGGTGTTTTTGCTGAGTTGCAAGTTTATCGCTGCATCCACGAACATCAGTCCATTCTCGATCACTTCCTTTAGATCGACCTTCTTTTGGATGGCCGACAAAAATTTCAATGCACCCATTCTAGGGGTATCTTGATCTTCTTCTTTTTCTGCTGTTGGTACGTCTCCTAGGTGATCGCTCTCTTGCATGGAGACTTGAAGTGCACCAAGGGACACTTGGTGAGGATAATAGGACATCTTATGGAAGCCTTTGCATAATAGGTATTGTAAAGGCATCGTTGATAGTTTTTTTTGGGCCTATAAAAAAAAACCTAACGTTTGTATTTTAAGGATATCTATTTATTCCCCATTTGGTCTATCGTTCCCTCGATTTGGCCTATTGGGGCCTTCATTCTGTTGACTCGGTTGGCTTATACGGTTTAACTCAAAGAGTTTAAGAGTGGTGTATTCTTTCTTTGAAATCCAGCTTTGCTCCAAAGTTTAGGATTCTCTCTGCGGCAGCGAGTGGGGCGGCAAGATCTTGAACCCTTTGCTTGTATAACTTTGCTCTTGCCTAAGGTTGCAATCCTTCGACAAATCATAATACTTCGTCCTTCTCAGACATATCCCTAATGTCTAGCATTAAAGCTAATAGCTATTTAACTTAGTCCCTTATTCATTCAGTGTGTTGTAGTGTCGATATCATTTCCACCCCTCCTAGTTGATGGGTATTTTTCAGGATGATCGTTAGGTTGGACCCCGTTACTACTAAGAAATTTGCTAGGGCATCGAAATGATTTTGTGTTCTAGTAGGAAGTCCATCCCTAATACGATGTCGAAGTAGTCAATCTTGACTATCACAAAGTCAATTCATCCAATCCAAGTCCTTAGCTTGATCGGAGTTCTCCTTGCAACTCCTAAGATAGGTAAAGCTGTCGAATTAACGACCTTCATCTTTCCTGCGTCTCGATACCTGATAACTCTCCAAAAGTAGGGTTATATATCAAGTCTTTTTATAGTTAATTTTGTTAGGTTATGGAGTCTGATGCTTATTTATAGCTTGGTCAACGGTTATATCCAGTAAAGCTATATTTGGTAAAGTTATATCTGGTAAATCTATATATAGTAAATAGCTATATATAGTAGATTGTTAAATCGGGTAAAGCTATATATAGTAAATAGTTATATATAGTAGATGGTTAAATCTGGTAAAGCTATATATAGTAAATTGAACTATATATATATCCTGTCCGGTAGAGCTTTTGAGATGTACTTTTCTATTCTCTGTAGTCTCTCTTGTTGTACATACCTGAAGTCATCAATAAAAAAAAAAAAAAAAAAAATCCTTTTAGCTAGAGTTCTCCTTGCAATTTTCTCTATCCTGTTCTTTATGTTCATCTAGATCGAGTGTGTGGATTGTTGTGCGATCCTAACAACTGGTATCAGAGCTAGGAAAAATTCATGGAAAGTTCAAAGATTGGAATTGAGAAGTTCGATGGATCTGATTTCTGTTTCTGGAAGATGCAGATTGAAGATTATCTGTACCAGAAAGATCTTCACGAACCTTTGTTGGGGATGAAGCCGGATACCATGACCACGGAACAGAGGAAGCTCAAGGATCGACAAGCCTTGGGGCTGATCCGGTTGACGCTATCCAGAAATGTGGCGTTCAACATTATCAAGGAGAAGACAACGTCAGATCTAATGAAGGCGCTGTCGAATATGTTCGAAAAATCGTCGGCTATGAACAAAGTGTATTTGATGCGTAGATTGTTCAATCTACAGATGTCTGAAGGTGGACGTGTTGCTGATCATATAAATGAATTCAATATGATCATAAGTCAACTGAGTTCGGTGAAAATTAAGTTCGAAGATGAAAGTAAAGCGTTGATTTTGATGTCATCCTTACCCGAGTCATGGGATACTGTTGTTGCCGCAATCAGTAGCTCCCGAGGATCTGATAAACTGAAGTTTGGTGAAATTCGAGATGTAGTTCTCAGCGAAAGTATTCACAAACAAGAAACTAGAGATTCATCAGGCAATGCTCTTAGTGTTGATTGAAGGGGAAGGAGTAAACCGAAGGGCCCAAACAAAGGGCGATCAAAATCAAAGAACCGAGAAAAATCTCCAAATAGACCAAACATAACGTGTTGGAATTGTGGAGAAAAAGGTCACTTTTGGACAGGTTGTAAAGACCAAAGAGGAAGCAGAATCACAAATCTGGAGATGATGATGATTCTATAAATTGAGCAGAAGACATTGGGGATGCTCTAATCCTCAGCGCGGACAATTCGATTGAATCCTGAATTTTGGATTCAGGTGCATCTTTTCATTCGTCTCTAAATAAAAAGTTGTTTCGGAATTTCAAGTCTAGAAATTTCGAGAAGGTGTATCTTGCCGACAACAAAGATTTAGAGATTAAAGAAAAAGGAGATGTCTGCATAAAAACACCGGCAGGAAATCATTGGGACATTAAAGGATGTCAGATATATTCCTGCTCTCAAAAGGAACCTGATCTCTATTGGCCAGTTGGATAGCACAGGTTATACAACAAAGTTAGGGAAGGGTTCGTGGAAGATTATGAAGGGTGCTACGGTGGTAGCACGTGGCTCAAAATCTGGAACCCTATACACCACTGCAGGGTGTATGAACATATCTGTTGTTGCTGAGAGTGCTTCAAATTCAAGTCTACGACACAATAGACTTGAACCTATGAGCGCGAAAGGAATGAAGAGGCTGGCTGCGAAAGGAGTTTTAGAAGGTCTGAAATCTGTTGATGTGGGTCATTGTGAGAACTACATTATGAGCAAGCAGAAACGAGTTAGCTTCACAAGGACCGCCAGAGAATTAAAGAAAGTGCGGTTGGAAATGGAACCAGATGTGGAGCAAGGTTCCAAGACCACGAAACAAGTGGGAGTTGAGCTTGAGTTGCAGGGAAACTCACCTAGTGATGTTGTAGCAGATACTCAAGAAACTCCTGAGACTACTGCTGAGGAACCAGATGTGGAGCAAGGTTCAAAGACAACAAAGCAAGTGGGAGTTGATGTTAAATTGCAGAGAAAATCACCAAGTGATCTTGTAGCAGATACTCAACAAACTCCTGAGGTTGTTGCGGAGGAATCAGCAGTGGAGCAAGTGACACCTGAACTGGTGTTGAGAAGATCATCCTGTACTATCAGAGTACCAGATATGCATGTACCTTCATTATACTATTTGTTGCTGATGAAAGGAAACCACAACCCTTTAATGAGGCCCTACAGTTGGAGAATACAACCAAGTGGGAGCAAACCATGGATGATGAGACGTCTAGGCTTCAAAAATGCGTTGTACTGAGGCTGAGTACGTGGCAATAGTTGAAGCTGGAAAGAAGACGATATGGATGACTGACTATCTGGAAGAATGGGCAAGAAGTAGCACGAAGATATTCTTTATAGAGATAGTCAGAGTGTTAAACAGCTGGCGAAGGAACCCGATCTATCATTTCAAGAGAAAACACAGAAGATGATACCATTTCACTTGCAGGTTAGTGAAAGATGGTGATGTGTTTGGAGAAGATAGAGGGTGCAAAGAATCTAGCAAACATGTTGACAAAATATGTTGATGTTGGAATATTGAGGTTGTGCAAAGCCTCAATTGATATGGTGCCATGAAGACCATGAAGATGCTCATGGTCATTTGAGAATGAAATTCTTGGTTGACTAGATCAGTCTCCAAGTGGGAGAATTGTTAGGTTATGGAGCCTGATGCTTATTTATAGCTTGGTCAACGGTTATATCCGGTAAAGCTATATTTGGTAAAACTATATCCGGTAAAGCTATATATAGTAAATAGCTATATATAGTAGATGGTTAAATCGGGTAAAACTATATATAGTAAATAGCTATATATAGTAGATGGTTAAATCTAGTAAAGCTATATATAGTAAATTGAACTATATATATATCCTAGTAGAGCTTTCAGATGTACTTTTCTATTCTCTGTACTCTCTCTTGTTGTACGTACCTGAAGTCATCAATTAAAAAAAAAAAAAATCTTTTTAGCTAGAGTTCTCCTTGCAATTTTCTCTGTCCTATTCTTTGTGTTCATCTAGATCGAGTGTGTACATTGTTGTGCAATCCTAACAAATTTTGCACTTACACTCACCATTTTCTCACTAATTGCTCCATTTATTCTAATTAGTATACATGAAATAGTCAATTGTGGTTTAATATGAAAAGAAGTTTAATTTTCATAAATCGAGCTTAATTGTATACTTCATTGAGTTATTTGGTAAAATTCTAGAACATTCATGTTGAACCATGATGTTGTATCGAATCTGGAAACAACATTGCTTGCATTTGGAATTAAATTGTTGACTCTGATGTTAAAGCAATTCGGAACGCAAACTTTTCAGGGATGACATGGAAATCTTAATTCACATCAGCAGTCCGCGTGGGTCATTGACTACTAAATTAGAAACATCCTAGGTGGACGATTTTATCCTTTCTCAGCTCTAAATGAGAAGAAACAACCATTATAAAAGGAAAATGATACCTAAAAAAAGGAGGAGAACCACATTTTGGGAAAAAAAATTGGATTAGACAGCAGAGTCTCTGTAACGTTTCAGATTTTCTATTTTTGCCTTATTTGGTTGATTGTTATTTTTATTTCTATATATGACAAGATATTATGTTATGCATTTATTATCGCTGGAAAATGTGCAATTTTCAACAAGGAAGTTATTACCTAAAAATAAAATAAATAATTAAATGTAATCTCCTCGGAAGGATTCGTTCTGGACTTTTATTACCTAATAGAAACATTCCTATTTCTCTGAGTTTCCTTATCCTAAAACCCTAGAATGCAATTGTCTTCAGATTATTTTTATATTCCTATGCCCAACCTTTTACCTCCCTTGAAAATGATTTTCTCTCCAAACTTTCCTCTGGAACCTTGGGGTTGCTCTTCGAAGGAAGAATTGGGTAAGGAAGGCAAGGTTTTTGGAATAGGGTCGAGCCGCAGACGCACACCCAGCAGCTTCGGCAGCTTCGCACGCGTACACAGTGCGGGTCGGCTCGCATGTGTACCAAATCGGTTTGGTTATGTCAATTCCCGCAGCTCGACTTGGCGGCTTAGATGGCCGGCTCGACAACTAGGCTTAGTGGCAAGGTATCACTATAATATATCGATTCCAAGGTTTTTGGCCCTTCCAAAGCTGTTTCTGCCCTTAGTTTTACCATATGGTTCCTAAACGTTAAAGACAGATTAGGCAGAGGGTTTATTTTGATAAATAGCATGAGGTTGAGCTAGGGTATGTTATGAAAGGTTCCTAAGTTTTTATGTGGTTATCATAGGACGTATTTAACCGCTGGGATTAGCTTGTTGTGAGAGACTTCAACCAAGACCATCGAGGTAAGTGACCTTACTGTTGGAGTTAGCTTACTACGTGTTGTATGATGGTGCGTGCCCTGTGGCCCGTGCATGCACCATATTTATGTGATATGATTATGTGATGTATAGATTGTGTTGATTGTCGATTGTGTATGTTATGTGATGTATGAATTATGTTGACTGTTGACTGTTTATGTTATGTGAAGTTATGAATGAGATGTTAGTAATATATGCCATGAATATGTTGATCGATGCCATGGATACACGTAGAATTATCGAGTTGTGTCATGAGATGTTTATGCAACTGGAATGTACCTTCATGCTATGTAATATGCCATGTAACGCAAGTCATGTGAGATGCCTTGTAATGTAAGAAACGTATATGCGATGTTAGTACTACTTATGTAATGCCATGTTAGATATGTTAAGGGACCTCATGCATATATGTATTCACGTGTATCGAGATTCTTCCCCTTTATGATACGAAAGGATGAATTACGATATTTATGGTCGTCATGATATCATGCGGGCCCTTTTCTGTTCTGTGGTGTTCGGCGACGTGTAACACATTGTGTCCGACCAAGCCAGGCCTAGGGGGTATGTATACGAGCCCCCTGGTGCGTTCATGTACGCGTACATGGGCCATGTGTGAAGGAGTACCACACATCCAACCCTACCCGGAATAGAAAAGCGCCCAAGGGTATGAAAAGTTTATGAAAAGTTAGGTCCTGCTCATATGTTGCATGTGTTTGCATTCCTAACCCCAATAGTGGGGTGACTTATTGAGTATTTCATAAAATACTCAAGCCACGTGCTACCTACATTTTTCAGGTAAAGGCAAGGCACCAATGTACGGTTGACGACAGAGTTGAGGACACCATGGAAGTTGGAGATGGGATATTTTTAGGAGTTTAGACTGTTTTAAGTTATAGCATTGAGTATTGTTTTATTTGGATTTATTTTGAATTCAGTTATTGAAGGTTTATTTTCGGAGTTTAGGTTTTGTTTTGGATTTATGAATCTTTGTGAAAGACTCTTCCAAGGTTATTTATGATGTGCTTCCGCTTAATGAGTTATGTATGCATGGATGACGTCACTAATTAGGTTAAAAAAAATTAGGGGTGTTACAGTCTTTACTGCTGTGAACTACTGTGAAACCAGAGAAGAAGAAGAAAAACCCTAATCCAGTAGTTGTTGATGGCAGAAGGAAAAGAAGACCAAGAAGGATAGATTAGGGCAAAGAGGTGGACGTGTGAGCTCAAGGGGAGGGAACTTCCATTGAAAAACAACAACGAAGTTGGATAACTCTCTATTTCCTTACTCTCTTTTCTTATTCTATCAATTTTATATGATTGTGACGTGGGTTCCTCTGTTTAATTCAGTTTGTATGGAGAGCTAAACTTTATACGGGAAGTGAGAAAATTTTATATAGTTTAAGTATGTTGATGGTATGATTTTAGTTTATTAAAGAGTTGTCGTTAATGATTTACATGTGTGTTTAATTAGCTACTTTACATACATAGTTGTTCTCTTATTCGGGAGAAGAGAGGGAGCAATGAAATCCTCTTTAATACTCTAGTTCCATTGCAAGGAGACTTGAAGGGTAATAGAAGGGTTAGAAATAATTCTTCTCCTAGAGCCTTGTTAATAAAAATTACAAATGATTATGGAAGTAATCACTATGCACGACCCTCGGGAGTGGGCTTGAGAATCTATTAAAGGAACAAAAATCTACCACAAAACTCAACAACTTATCTATTTAATCTCTCTTAGTCGAACCTTCCTCATTATAGTGGATTTTCTCATCATTTTCTGTTTTTCGACAGTAGTGACCCTTTGCATTAGTTTTGCTTAATTAGTTAAAATCACGGAAACCCATTTGAATGTTACCCAAAAACTCACTTAATCTCCAGCGATAAAATTAACCAAAAAGATAGGTTCTATGTGGAATTGATAATTTACTTATTACTTGCTCTTGTGATAGTGTATATTTGCACTTATTCTTGTGAATTTTAATCCTTTTATTATATACCTCCACTATTGAAAAGAAAGGTAGTTTTTAATTTTGTTAATTTGAGTAAGATTGGTTGAAATTGAGTCTGCTAAGGAAAGGGCCAAAGAAAAAAATGAAGGGCCAATAATTGTTTGAGGAGAGAGAGGGTTATGGGATAGCCCATTTTAGATTTTAGACCTTAAATTAATTCGTTTTCCATTATAAAAAGCAGAGCAAGAGTTAAAGAATTAAGTACAGTGTAATAGAAAATGACTTTTCAGAATTTCTTTTGTCTCCTTGTCTCTCCCCTCTCGACATCTCCTTCACAGCCTCGTGAGTGTTATTTTAAAAAGTTAGTTTCAGAGCGAGCATTTATTTCTAAAAATTGGTATCAGAGCGGATTGCTATTTTCAACAAATTGGTATCAGAGAGAATTTTATTTCAACAAATTGGTATTAGAGCCGATGGCGAACATGATGGGACAAATGTTGCTACCACGATTGACGAAGATGAACTACAAGAATTGAAGTATTCAAATGAAAGCTCTTTTCGGTTCTCAAGACGCATGGGAGGTGGTCGAAGAAGGTTTCGAAGAACCAAAGGATACCACAGGTTATACGTGTTGGTGTTAATATAACACATGCGGAAGCAATTTGGATCTTAGGCACTTTTAGAACATCAATTATTGTAAATTACTAGCATGTTCATAAGTATTAAAACTTAATGAGTTTAAATACTAACCTTTTGTAGTTCAAACTCCTTTTGCCTCACGAACCGGTTTCAACCACCACTAGTGTCTTCTCCACTATCCTCCGGCCTTAGAACGGGATTGTGGAATCCGGTGAGTGACTAAACTTGGGAGGGATTTTGTATATGTGAAAGAGAGTGTTTGTGAGAAGTTTTTCTCAAGGTTTTTCATCAAGATGATGAAGCTCCAAGTATCATGATCACTCTATTTAAAGAGTCAAGTTTGCATGTTCATGCAAACTTGAGATCACCAAATTTTGACACTTAAAATTCCACTCAAATGTTTGGGATTATGTGGCAAGCATGCATGTTTGAGTTAACCAAATTTTGACACTCAAAATTCCACTCAAACTTGTGGGGTTTATTTGGCAAACATGCAAGTTTGGTTAAACCAAATTTTGACACTTCAAAATTCCACTAACATGGATTTTTCCATTAGATGAAAGTCAACATTTTGACTTTCTTCATTTTAATTCAACAATTAATTTGAATAATGAATTTCAAATTAGAGTAACATTAAAT
>NW_019268622.1:132322-150289 GCF_002738365.1 Cucurbita moschata | reverse complement strand
AATAATAACTTTATTGAAAATAGAATATATCTTTGTTTACAAACTATGAGTTTTAGGACATAAAACCCAACAAACTCCCACTTGGACTAAAACTCTAGTTGGGTTTTATAACGTTGAGCAGAGAGAAATACAATAAACTAGGGCATCACATACTGATGCCTTTTCTCCCACTTGTCCTAAATTACATAACTCGTAGTCCTAGACTCACTAGGTGCCCTTCAAACACTTTAGCCGTGAAGGGCTTTGTAAATGGATCAGCAATGTTGTGCTCTGAAGCTATCTGTGTGACGATCACATCTCCTCGTNCGTGCTTTAAAGGTCTGTACCTTACCGGTTTGGTCTCGTTTCTTCTTATAGATCCATTTGCAACCAATAGGTTTTACCCCATCCGGTTGATCTACAAGTTCCCAGACTGAATTGAAGTACATTGACTCTATTTCAAGATTCATGGCTTTAATCCACTGATCTTTATCCTCATCATTCATTGCCTGTTTATAGGTCANGGTGGGGCCCCTTGTTCAAGACCTGGAGTCAGTGCTTAAGGGAACTACCTTTCTTCTATCCCTAAAAGTGGGTAGGAGTGAATTCCGTCTTGCACCCCACGTCCCTAGCCATTCACCCAGTCTTACCCTTGAAATGGGAGGCCTGTTGAGTCGGCGAACTAGAGCCACTCTCACCCATGCAAATCTAAGGATAATTCCGAATAAACAGGAGTTCATGGTTAGCTCAGGATTAAAACCGAGTTACCTAGGTTATCGAATGAAAAGAAAATCAGTCTCAACAGTAAACGACTTTATAAAGTGNAACAACTCTGGTTGAAGGACCAGCTTGATCAACAACTCTTGTTGTTTTATCAGTAGCTTCTTTAGAAATCTCACTTAATACTAGTTTGCTACGAGGTTGATGATTTCTTACGTGGTCTTCCTCTAAGAATGCGTTGATACAAACACTCTATTTTCTTGAGGATCATAAAACAAACCACCTTTCGTCTCTTTGGGGTATCCTACGAATATACATAATTTTGAACGACGTTTTAATTTCTTGGGATTTTGCAACAACACATGTGCTGGACATCCCCAAATTCTGAAGTGACGTAAACTACCTTTACGCCCTTTCCATAACTCATAAGGTGTTTCTGAAACACTCTTAGTAGGAACCATGTTCAAAATGTATGTAGCAGTCTCCATTGCATATCCCCAAAATTGATCGGGTAATTGAGCGAAACTCATCATAGACCGAACCATGTCTAATAGAGTTCTATTTCTCCTTTCTGATACACCATTTTGTTGAGGCATACCAGGGGCTGAGAGTTGAGACCTTATTCCATGTTCTATCATATAGTCCTGAAATCTTAAATCCATGTACTCTCCTCCTCGATCTGATCGAAGTGTTTTAATAGTTTTACCTAATAGATTCTGAACCTCAGTCTTATACTCTCTGAATTTTTCAAGAGCTTCGGACTTGTGATGCATTAGGTAAAGATAGCCATACCTTGAATAATCATCAATAAAACTGATGAAATATTCATACCCTCCTCGTGCTTTGACATTCATTGGACCACAGAGATCTGTATGCACGAGTTCTAAGGTTTCTTTGGCTCTATAACCTTTTTCGCAAAATGATCGTTTAGTCATTTTACCTTCAAGACAAGACTCACATGGAGGTAAAGAATTGTCTTCTAACTTATTTAGAAGTCCTCTTTTAACCAATCTCTCAATCCTATTGAGATTAATGTGGCCTAGTCTTAAATGCCAAAGATAGGTATTAGGAGAAATCTTTTATCGTTTATTTTGAGTTTCAGCTGTTTTAAACATCTCAGTATTTAAAATAGCTTTTGTTTTGCTCGGTTTTAACATATATAAGTTGTTTTCTAGTTTTGCAGAACAAATATGAATACCTCTTTTGCAAATGAACACTTCATTAATTTCAAAAGATACTTTATACAACTGTTCTAATAAACAAGAGATGGATATTAGATTTCTTTTCATTCCTGGAACAAAAAGTACATTATCTAATATAATGAATCTATCTCCAAAAAACAACTTTAAATTTCCCACTGATCTTGCTGAGACAACCTCTCCTGTTCCAACCCTGAGTGTTATCTCATCATCCGCAAGCATTCTCCAGGAGCTAGTTTCCTGGTAAAAAGAACAAATATGATTAGTCGCCCCTGAATCTAGTATCCAAGTTGAGTTGTCATACTCTACTAAACACATTTCTACAACGAGTAAATCATATTTACCTTGTTGTGTCTTTTCGGCTTTCTTCTCTGCAAGGTATTTTGGGCAATTTCTCTTCCAGTGCCCGTTTTCGTTGCAATGGAAACATTTTCCTTTATCTGCTTTTTGAACCTTGTTCTTGCGGTTAGTAGGAATCTTATTTTTCCCTTTTCCCTTCTTCTTCATCAAAACACTTTTAGAAGTTGAAGGTCCAGACTTATTTTTTGAGGACGATCCTCGTAGTAATTTCTTAGAGATGGCAACATTTGCTTCTCCTGTTTGTCCCTTGTTTGTTAAGAGGGACTGATAAGTCTGTAGCTCATTAAGAAGAGCAGTCAAGTTATATTCTATTTTGTTCATAACCACATTGGTGCGGAACTGGAAGAAGCTCTTCGGAAGAGACATCATGATAAAACTGACTTGACTCTTCTCATCAATGACAGCTTCATTTTCTTCTGCCACATTGAAATGGACCATCATGTCCAGGACATGTTCTCTAACTGAGGTCCCTTCTTTCATACGACAGTTGTAAATGTATTTTATGGCTTCATGTCTAAGGGAGAAGGACGGTTGTCCAAACATCCCTTTTAGAGATTCCATAATCTCTTTAGCAGTACCCATAACATCGTGTTTCTTAGCCAAAACATCAGATATGCTGGCTAGAATGTACACTCGGGCTTTGTCATTTGCCTTTATCCATCTGTCATATGCATCCCGAGCTGTTCGGTTTGCATTTGAGTTTGGGTTTGGAGGACACTCCTCAGTTAAAACAAACTTTAAATCATCAATGACTAGTATTGTGTTTAGGTTTGATTTCCAAGTTGTGTAGTTGTCGCCGTTTAATTTCTCAGAAGCGAGTAATTGTACTATTGAGTTTGTCATGCTGTGATATAAAGAAAATTCTATTAGTGATTTGACTTAATCCTGTTTAATCCAATCAGGTTTAGCAAATATAATAATGCACCCAAATCATTATTAATTTGCAACGATACTTTAGTGAGTTAGAGCAACTGCTACCGAGGAGTAGTCAATCACTCATTCACTAAACCAAGACATTCTTGACTTAAACACTAATTCCAGAATAACTCTTGTTCCTATAGTGTTTTAGTTATCGCTATTTTGGTCAAGAATATACTAACTCTTAGTAATTCTTCGCAAGTGTGACCCACCAATTTCAGACCTCAGAAATCGGTCCCAACAACGCTATCAAATGAAAAAGCCAAAGTTGGGAATGGACTTAAGAAATCCTATCCATTTTTGGAGTTTGCGTTGTTCCGACTCCCATGTTACGACCCTCCGAATGGGTAGTTGCTCTAGGGCAACATGCAGGCGGAACATGGGAATCTCACGGTGCAACCTAGTGGTGGAGACCATAGGACGTGTTGACTTCCTTCTCCCACTTACTATAAATACTTTCTCAATTCACCTTGTTATTGACTCATGCAAATACCTTCCGAATGGAGGACGCTCCCAGGGCGACACGAGGCCGAGCATGAATCTCACTGTGTGAATTTTACAGAGAGCGTGAAGAGAAAACGATGTATCTTATACACCTTTTTCCTCCCACTAAGTATTTTAGATGGTTGGGTATACTCTTTACTTAAGTATATTCCGGCTAATTAAATATAACTTAAGTCTAGGTGATTTTTCTAAATCTTACATCACTTAAGCATGCTCATAAAACTGGGCTAACTAAGCTCAAGTACTGGTCCGATCTCCAGGTAGTGGGTGTTCCGTAAACCGTCAACTTAAGTACCTTCAACCTTAGACAAGATCGTGCCAGGTGAGCTTTCTCGTAACCGCAATTTTATAAGACATCGACCCTTTTTAACTGTTAAAATTGATCGTGCTCGGTTCTTAACCCTTAGTGAGCATGCACTTAACTTTATTATAGATTTTAACGTCTACCTCATTTTATGACGTTGAAAATAACCTATAACATGCTTTATATAACAAATTATATAATCATCCATTCCATGCATATAATATAACAATTATATCTATAACTCATGGAATCCTAAGACATGCATACTATACACTATAACACTTATAACATACTTGGAATGCATGAAACATGCTTAGCCTATGGTGGGATTTTAAATCTATNTATCGAATGAAAAGAAAATCAGTCTCAACAGTAAACGACTTTATAAAGTGAGAGTGGTTTTCTTCATGGTCCGATCTTATGCAATACTCATTGCATAGGACGCCCCCACTCACATGTTTCCACATGCATAATTTAGTGATCACATTGTTTATATCATATACAAAAGTGGGCCGCATCCATAGTGTCCCCAGAATAAGGTACTCAGCCTTATCCTTATACTATAGATCATTTTGACTATATACTTGAACTTGATCCACTCTTATGTCTCTACATATAGTTCAAGTAATCATACTATAGCCAGAGTGTTCTTAGTTTATTGGATTTAGATTAATGATCGTAAAGTTCACTTTATTCAATAACAATTTTTTACTGAATAAACATCAATAATAACTTTATTGAAAATAGAATATAACTTTGTTTACAAACTATGAGTTTTAGGACATAAAACCCAACAATACGAGCACCTATTCAAAGAAATGCAGTTACGAGCACCTATTCAAAGAAATGCAAAAGATTGAAGATGGTCATGTGTCATATGGAGTTGCGTCAAAGGTGGAGGTTAAAGGTCGAGGTACGATACATTTCTTGCAAAAGGAAGGTGTAATGGGGTCAATCCAAGATGTTTATTACGTACCAGACCTCAAGACCAACATATTGAGTATGGGGCAACTCACAGAGAAAGATTACTCGATATTCCTAAAGGATCGCCTGCTATACCAGAAGGATAAGAAAGGGCGTTTGGTTGCTCGAGTCGAGATTGGAAGAAATCGGATGTACAAATTGAACTTAAGAAGCATACGAGAAAAGTGTTTGCGAGTTGACGTAGAAGACAAGGCATCACTATGGCATCTCCGCTTTGGTCACCTACATCATGGCGGCCTAAAGGAGTTAGCGAGGAAGAATATGGTACATGGGCTACCAAACATGGACTTTGAAGGAAAATTTTGTGAAAAATGCGTGCTCAGCAAGCATGCGAGAACCTCAATTCAAAAGAAGGCTAAATTTTGGACTAAACAACCTCTCGAGTTGATCCATATAGATATATGTGGACCAATTAACCCCGAGTTCTTCAGCGGAAAGAGGTATTTCATTTCCTTTATCGATGATTACTCACGGAAAACTTGGGCTTACTTTCTGAAAGGAAAATCCAAGGCATTGGAGGTGTTCAAAAAGTTCAAAGTAATGGTGGAGAAGGAAACTGGTAGACACATCAAAGCTGTACGATCTGATAGAGGTGGTGAGTATACTTCGATGACTTTCATGGAGTACTATGAGGAGCAAGGCATAAGGTGATTTCTAACCACACCGTACACCCCTCAACAAAATGGTGTGGCCGAGAGAAAGAACTGGACCATTCTCGACATGGTTCGCTCAATACTCAAGAGCAAAAGGATGCCGAAGGAATTTTGAGCAGAAGCCGTGCAATGTCTCATCTACGTACAGAATCGATGTCCACATGCGAAGTTAGATGATCAAACACCACAAGAGGCTTGGAACGGACAAAAGTCTACAATCTCTCATCTCAAAGTGTTCGATAGTGTGGCTTATGCTCACGTACTAGACCAACGAAGAACAAAGCTCGAAGACAAAAGCAAAAGGTATATCTTTATTGGATATGATGAGAAGACAAAAGGATACAAACTACTTGACCCGATTAGCAAGATGGTGATAGTGAGTCGCAATGTGCGAGTAAATGAAGCAAGCGAATGGGACTGAAACAATTTGACGGAAGTCAATATCGACGTAGGAGAATCATCAGTCGCTGCACCAACAAGTGCACCAACAGACTCAGAAATTTCCGATGATGAAGATGAACCACGACAACCCAAACTGCGGAGTTTGCGAGATTTGTATGACTCAATAGATGAGGTACACCTTGTATGTCTTCAGGCAGATACTGAAAATATCAGCTTTGAAGAGGCGGTGCGAGACACGAAGTGGCAAATTGGCATGGATGAGAAGATTAAAGCGATTCATCGCAATAACACATGGAAAGTGACAGAATTACCGAAAGGAACTCAGCCCATAGGTGTGGAGTGGGTATTCAAGAAAAAGATGAATGCTCAAGGTGAGATTGAGCGGTACAAGTTGTGACTTGTTGCAAAGGAATACAAGCAAAAGGCGGGAATCGACACTATGATGAAGTGTTTGCTCCCGTCGCTAGAATGGAGACGAAAAAATCGAAGAAAGATGAACAACCGAATAACAGAGAACCCGAGCTCAAAGAGAGAGAGCTCCAATGGCTGGAAAGGCAATTTGAGGAAGAAAGAAGAAAGAGGAAGAAAATGAGAGAAGAAAAGAAAGAGTTAGAAATAAAGGTTGAAAGGTTAGAGAAGGAAATTGTTGAGCTGAGTGAGAGTTCCTCCTATCTCAAACAGGAGAAGAAAGAGAAATAGGCAGGTAAACTCTGAACTTGTGAAGAAAGTTGAAGAAGTTGTGAAGAAAGAGAATGGCCTGCTAATGGAGATTGATGCTCTAGTGGACGAGCAAGTGAGGGAGGAGAAAGATATAGAGATGCTGACTCAACAGAGAGACTCACTCGACATGAACCTGAATCAAGTCCAACAGGAGGTAGTGAATTTACGACACACGATTGAGACACTCACTCCTGATAAAGCCGAAATGGAGGAAGCAAAAATGGAAGTTGAAAATGTCGTTGTGGACTTGCGAAGGAAATTGAGTAAACTAAACGAAGCTATGACGTCTGAATCGAGCGTGGCTGAGAATGGGAGAAATGAGGAGTTGGTATCTCAAATGGGTTGTTTTCGAGAAGCTTCAAACGAAGTCTCATCAGAAAAGGACAAGCTCAATTTGCCGCTCGAGGACAAAGAGAGGAAATTAAAGAAACCACGACTGAGCTCGAGAAAACGAAAGTGGCACAGGTGGAATCATTGAATACAGCATTTAAGTTTATGGGGAGTTTTGTTGGGAATAAATTTAAATGAAAAAAGATGTATTTTTAATTTTGTTAATTTTAGCAAGGTTAGTTGAAATTGAGTCAAAAGGAAAAGGACACAGAAAAAATGAAAGGGCCAATAATAATTTTAGGAGAGAGTAGGTTATGGGATAGACAATTTTAGATTTTAGAAAACCTATAAATTAATTAGTTTTCTATTCTAAAGAGCGAGAGCAAGAGACTTAAAAGTTTAAGTACACTATAATAGAAAACGACTCTTCAAAATTTCTTTTGTCTCATTGTCTCTCCCCTCTCGATATCTCCTTCACAGCCTCGTGAGTGTTATTTTAACAAGTTAGTTTCAGAGCGAGCGTTTATTTCTACAGATTGGTATCAGAGTGGATTGTTATTTTCAAAAAAATTGGTATCAAAGAGAATTTTATTTCAACATTCACAAGCAATCAATGCCAAAGGATATTCAGACGTTTTTCTTCGATCTCCGCCATGAAGTTGTGGGTGGCTCTACAGTCGATAATAGTGTTTCTGGTTGCTTTGTGATTAATCGAGGTCTCGACATACATAAAACTGTGTTCCACTCTCTCCTATCTCTTCCACTCTCTTTTAAAGAGCAGACAAGCACTTTAGTGCCCCCACGTGGGGTGTTCAACATATTCAGCTGACGGTATTTCTATTTCTACCATCTCATACTCGACTTCTAAATTCACTTCGAGTTTTTCTTGGAAGGCGTATAATGTCGCCTTCTTGGGCATTCAGATGTTTGATGGGCCCCTTTGCATATGAAGTAAGACGAGGTGCCTCGATTTATAATATGATTGATCTGGTTGTGAGATTTCCATCATGGAGTCCTACCGTTCTGTTGGGAGGACTCGCATTCCTCTTCTCTGTCTTCAAGTCTGCCACTTCCCCCACCTTTGAGAGAGTTTGGTCGGTAATTCATATTTTCATCACTTGCGAGCTTCTGTTTCTGCTCTATCTCTTGGGGTTGATCGATATTTAAATAAAACAGTCGTTTGGCAGTAGCATAGGCCGTGGAAAGGTCTTGAACTCTTTGTTCGTAGAGCTTGATTTTTGCTCACGACTTCAACCCCTCAACAAAATTGAAGACCTTGTTTGTCTGAGACAAATTGAGAATATCTAGCATAAGCTCAGAAATTGCTTAACGTAGTCTCGGATACTGCCAGTATGCCTCAACTCTCTTAACTTCCTTCTTGCAATTATCTTGACATTCTCTAGGAAAAACTAAGAACAAAGTTCTTGTTTCAAGCTATCCAAGTGTCCACAATACATTGACCATCTTGAATGTCCATGTACTTGGACCTCCACCATAACTTTGCATCGCTGGCTAGATGCATTGTTGCCAACGTGACCTTTACTTCACTTCTTTTGCCACGGCGTTTGTGGCTCAAAAGTACTGTTCGAGGTCGAAAATAAAGTTCTCTAGAGCCTTGGCATCTCGAACCCCATAGAAGGGCTTGGGCTCCGAGACATTTACCTTGTTAAATTGTACTACACCCCCAGTTGGGGTTTGGCTCCCCACCACTCTCATAGTGAGGTTTAATCTGGCCTTTAGATCCACCACTTCAGCCTTGAACCATTCCAAGGATCGCTCTAAAATCTTTAGACAAATTTTGAGACCATCTAAAAGATCGCTTGTTGGACATTGTCTAAGCCCTCAATGTGTTCTTCCATTCGGACAATAGAGCTCGTCGAGCTATCCCTACTCTCGAAGCCACCAACAGTTGTGGCCTTGTCTTCTAGGACCTCGACCATATTCATTAATTTGCAGACAGGCATTGCCTCTAGGCAGCTTGCCATCTCATCAATCCTGTCGGCTTTAGCAACAATCTCATTCATGCGAGATTCTAAAAGCCATATTTCATCAGGAACTTCACTCATGCCTTAATTATTCTTCGATTTTAGTTAATCGGTCAGCATGGGACTTGCTGAGTTGTTTTACAACGGACATGATTGTGTACTAATTTTCAATGAGCTAACTTGGCTCTAATACTACTTGTCACAATTGCACTCTTGCAGCAGTGGGACAACGATTGTGCGGCACTTGTTCTAACCAGCAAACAAGTCAGCCGTGAGAAATTTAGATTTCGTGGACAATGTCGGCGTATGCTCGAGCCTTGAGTCACGTTTGCAAGAAATGTGTTTAGAAATCGTGAGCGAGGAAGTACATTTGAAAACAATTTGAAAAAATTGAAGAAAACAATGTTACATGGCTATAAGCAAAGAAAGAAACATCAGGGCTTAAATAGCATAAAACTTAGGGTAGGAAGAACTGACGACTAGTTTCATCTCCCTATAGTACATTTTGGGGCATTTTAGCTGGACAGGTGTAGACAAGATTTGGTGACCGGCCATATCCCTCCTATTGACACAACATGAAATAGTAAAGACCTATCCAAGATAAATTCATGTAAAAGGAGTTTGGAACGGGCCTGCGACCATGGACAACACGTCTAAGACAAGCATGACCAGGACATCCGACATGCGGCCATAGGCAACACACTTTGGACAAGCATGACCATGACAAGACGCATGCATACGTGGGCTGCAAGTGAAAACACAACTAGCTAAAGCTTCTAGCGCGTGGGAGTTACTATTAGGGCATGCAAAGGCGCCAATTTCCTTCCAATTCGTTCCATTCGACTCCTTTTGACCTGTTCTATTAAAATTGGCCAAAATTGAAATATTGGTTCAATTAGAAGATATCGTTAGTCCTATAAAGAGTACATTACAAGAGGAAAGGGGTTCGTAATCAAGTAAGTAGCATATCGAGACTCTTAAATAAGTTCCTAACTTGTTTTATATACGTGAACATGTTGATTATGTAATAAGGGGTTTAATATATTCATATATGCGTTTATGATGTAATTAATCGATTATATATATATACACACACATACATGCATGCTTACATCTATAGATGTAAAATGGAAATGTCATGACTCTGTATTATGCTTGAGTTAATTATGACATGGACTATGCATGAGTATTTTTAATCTATAATTCCCAAAGAATTGTTGCCCGACACGTTGTGTGCTATGTTAGGGACGATTATAATTCCAAACCATCAGATTATGTGACGTTATAGGCCGCAACGAGTCGTATTTAGTCAAGCAAAAATTTACATAAAAGAGGAGTGTAAGCTTGAAATAGCTTGAGTACCTTTTATCGAAGAAAGGATTATACTAGTGGAACAACCAAATTGAAAGCTTCTCGAGCCTGAATTTTGTATGTATTCTCTAATTTTGTGTTTCTTGAATGTAACTACATTATACACTTTGTTTTGCTTAATTTAAAGAAAATGTTTTTGTTTTATGATTTTATTTTATAAATAAATTGAATGAATGGGATTCCGTACTCCACCCATCTCCCTCCAAATCAAC
Organism: Cucurbita moschata; assembly: GCF_002738365.1. Lineage (NCBI taxonomy): Eukaryota > Viridiplantae > Streptophyta > Magnoliopsida > Cucurbitales > Cucurbitaceae > Cucurbita > Cucurbita moschata. The sequence continues at coordinate 139,648 of NW_019268622.1, read as the reverse complement.
TGTTTGCCTTCCTCCAAATACATCTTCCAAATTTTGGATATCATACAGTTATGGGTGGGTTTACCGTAGGACGAGGGTGTGGCATCAAAGTAGTCTTCGACTCGGGTGAAATCTAAGAACCTGGACTGGAACAACTTCGAAGAAGATGGTATAGGACACAAACCGTGGGTCTCAAATTTGATTACGACAATGAAGCAAGTACATGTTTTGAGACCAAAACAATTGCGGCTGGGAGAGAATTTGTAGATTAGGACTGTAAAAGCAATATAAAATTGTAATAGAATTTACATTTACATTTACATTTAGTTATCAATATCATTAGACAAATATCTCTCATACATTACAAATGTAAATCCGTGTGTAAAACTAGAAGAACAATGGAGCTACAGCTCCACTCAAACTAAAGCTGAATTTTCTGTACTAGCACATCCTCCGTTACACTACCAATTATATAGCAATATTAATAGTAAAAGTAAAAGTAAAAGTAAAAATGAAATTATAATAAACTATAATAAATATAAGCTTAGCAAATGCATTTCAAATGGATGGAACTAAAATGATTGAATATTGAAATTCTTCCCTCCACATAAGCAAATGGTATGTTATAAATTAAGCTCCCTTAAACATCTTAGGATAGAACTCACTCTTCATTGCTAATGAAGGGGTGATTAGCGGGAGAGGAAATTTGAACACAATTGCTGGGGTTTTCACATAATAAGGAAACAGAACGTAAAATAAAACGTCGAAGAAAAGAGATCCTGTCATGGCTAGGCTTCGTAACCATTCTTATAAGAAAACTATGTTACCCAGAGGGAATCATCCCCCAACCTAAGCTTTTAGTACAGGTATAACCATTTATATGAATCTAACCAGACAGATGGCCCCAAATGGATACTAAATGAAGATACATACAAAGAAAGCAGCAACCTACAAAATCTGACCTGCCCTTAATCATCCATCTCCACCGATGCACCCTTGAGATGCAAGTGTTTTTCCCTCTTCTGAAACTCAGTCAAACCCTTGCCACTTCCAGTCACACCAACCTTGCCATTTGGATCATCAGGAGACTTGAAAATGCTCTCCTTCTTGCGCCCAGAGAAGAAGCCAATCTGAGAATGTGCATGTATAAATTATCATTGGACAGCCACAAAGGTGCTAAAAGGGGAAAATGTGATAACAAGGGAAGTTATTTTAAGGATTGGGAAGATACTCAGATACAAATACAACCTGGCATCCCCTCTTGAAACCTTCTTACAATTATGATTCTGTTTTGATTAATGCTAATTGAAATACTTATTCCTTTGGCCTTGGGGTTTTACCTCATACCTGTTGGGCCTCGGTCTAAAACGCATGAATGTTCCCCAAAATTCTAAAATTCACAAAACTTACCTTCTTCGACTTGCCTTTTGCTGACTGAAACTGCTGCCAAGCATTCTGCCGTTTATTCTGGGTAACTTCAAGCTGTTCTATGCGCATCTTTGACTTGAAAGCATGTATTTTCTTGCGTTTGGTGGCTTTCTATACAAGAAAAAGTACTACATCAGAGCAAGTTTTGGGCGGGGGGTTGTACTCTGATAATAAAAATAAAAATGAACTTCAAGCACCACAGGTACAAACAAATGCAGTACTAAATTTGTCTTAATTACTAGCTTAGTAAATTAGTTGTCATGAAATATTAAGATTATCAACCACTTACTACATCCTCAGGATCATCAGGTTCAATTCGAAGCCTTGATGGTAAATTTCGTGATTGGAAGTCAACAGAAGCAGCTTGAGCAATCTTGCGCTTGATAGCCTGTTTTGTAGCTTCAGCCATTCTTTCTGCTTCAAGCAAAGCATTAACTTCCAGTTGGATTGTTCTTACATTAGCAGGGTCCACCTACAATTAGTAGATATCGTAAGTGTTGACAATGGGTGCAGATGTTTTTACTGTCTACTTAGGTAAAAGGTGAACAATTCCATTTAACAGGTTCTATGATTCGAACTCCTAAACTTCATTGAGTTCTCCCTCATGCTGACTCTCCTTGTACTAGCAGTAGTCTCTTCCCATTATCTCTCAATAACGTGCATTTTTACATTTAAAAGGAAACAATTCTTTAGGGGCTTGGTGGTAATCAAAGCCAATATATACATAACAAATGGGCTTAGAGAGAATGAGTTCAAGATACCTTCCAGTTTTCTGGACAGCCTGGTGTAATCCAAAATGCTAGAATTTTATATGTTCAATCAAGTCTTACAAAGAGGAAACCTTGGCATTTATACCAACTAATCCAACAAACAAAGGAACTAAAACGAAGATGGCCTTCCAAGAATTCTTACAAATGTTTTTAGTCCCACAAATTAGACCCACCCAAAGGGAAATTTCCCGTATTTACTCACCATGATCCAATTCTTCACAGTTCTAGTTAATTTAAAGAAAATCAGACCCAGATCTTTCTGAAGAAGTACTATAATACTCTTTAGAAATAATCAAAGTCATGCAAACTGCAGCAGTAGAAACCTTACCTCTTCTTTGTTTCCCCAACCATCATAACTAACATAGAAACCATTTACAGTATGGGCTTCAATTGTAGCATCGTACCTGAATATTTATACAATTGAACACAGTCAAGGGAAATTTTTTGTTTCTATTAAAAACAACAGTCAACGGAAAAGGAGGCAAAGAACAATGAGGTTGTGAGAAGTTTAGATGCGTCCAGCAACAAAATTAGAATATGCCTAGAGATCTAGAAAGTAAAATCAGCTTCAACGGACTAATTATTCTCATAGACTTATCACTCCTTTTGACCAGAGACCAAGTGAAATGTTACTTCGAAGGCTCAAATCAAAATAGCTGAACAGAATTTCTTTTAACAAGAAAAAATACCTACACTGAGAAACATGAAAGAAAACGGGCGGACAAAATGATAGCCTGAAAATGGGAGCCTCAACAACAAGCTATACAGAAAAGGGCTCTTAAATAAAAAATATGACCTAGTGAAGGATTATGAAACTCTTTAGCAATTGAAGCCCAAAGAGACGCTTTAAACCTGACTAGGGACCAACCCTCTTCACTGAATGACATGATGAAAAATAGCACAAGAGCCTGGTTTTCATTAACAACCATTTTGTAAAAAAAAAAAAAATAAAAAATTGGAAATGTAGAAGTTCATTAAATTGGATAGAGTCTAAATCTTCAAGAAAAAATTATCCTCCATGCCCACAAATGAAGACCGACCCTTACTATTTTGACATTTCCTGGGGCAGTCAATTTGAAACAGTGAATAAAGAGTACTTTCAATATTCTCTAGTACGTGTTCAAGTAATTTGTAACCTTTCAAGCACATATCCCTTTTCTTCAACAATGTCTCTTTTCCAACTCAAAAGGGAATAAGTTGGCAAATAAACTTTCTGTTTTGGAATTCAATGACACAGTGTACTACCTAGAGAAACAGAATTTGTTTAAGTTTGTAAATTTTCTCCTTTTTTCTTTTTTTTACTCACCACTCCCCATCCTCGCTCCAAACAGCTTGAACTTTTGTTCCAATAGGAAATTTTTCGTGATAGTCAGACATGCTTTCAGCTTCCTGCATACAAAAAACAGAGAATATTAGAACACCAAACATCTCAACGCATACTTCCATGTAAATATTATGTACATGGATGGAATACAATATTGAAATACAATTCAACGGAAGGTTGATTCAACTGCCAAGCAATTTATGACGTCTCTTGAGTGGTACTGCTTCCATATCAAACCATTCAAATTGTTTTTTGCAGTATGTCTTAAAAATAAGAGTGTTGACTTCCTTCCATAGCTTATGTGTGGCAAACCGAGAAGAATAGAACAACTTAATTTTGGTTGCTGCTTGAGGGAAAGAGATTGTCAAGTGGAGGCTATTTGAAGGTGAGTATGGTGGAGTGAAAATGGTGAAAGCCAAAAGTGAAAAATGGTGGAACCAAATGAGGTGTTTTCTTCATGTAACATGACGAGGAGGAAGATAAGAAAAAGATGAAGATGGTGTTTTTGGAGGGAAAAAAAATGGTGGCCAAGAAGAAGAGATTCCTACTCTCTCTTGGGAAGAAAAGAGAAGAAGATGATGATGAGGGAGGGGGTAGAGAAAAGGGAGATCAATAGATGAAGTTGCTTGCTAGAAGAAAAGGAAGTAGAAAAAAATTATTAGTAATATTTGACATATGAATTTGGGGATTGTAAAGTGCGAATTAAATGTATGACAGCAACAAAACTGTTGCTTGCCAGAAATCAGTCATTTTCTGCACTCCTCACTTTGCGTGGCAGCAACAATTTCCTGGATAGAATGAAGGGGTTCCGCACCCATTATTATTCCTCTAACATCGTTTGACTCCTTGTTAAGACGAGGAAAAAACTTCAAGGTCTCTTTTGTTCAATTATCTTCTGATACAAAGATAAGATTTCAACACATTTTCATGCATAAGTCTCATACATATCTAATTATTGCCAATGGTGGGTTAGGAAATCGAAATATTGAGTGACAACGAGATCTCCTTAATAAGAGATCGTGCTTTAATTGAGAAAAATGAAAGAACGTACAAGGGCATACAAAAATACCAAGCCTCAAAAGGAATCCACCACAACCTACAAGAACAGATTATAATCTGAAAGAGTAAGACCTAATTGATAATAACAAAAAGATAACAAATTCATGGAAGCCCATAAAGAGGTATTAAACCTCACAACCTCCCACCTCTCCCCTTGATACCTCTCAACCCTTCTAGAGATCCTGCTGTTTCTCCTCCTAAGCCAATCTCCCACAAAATTGTGAAACATGTCCACCATAAAACTCTTCCCTAATCATGAAAGGGAGAGTTCATTAGAATCTCCTAATCAAAGAGCAACAATCCCAAACTAACTATAGCATCAAATCCAAGGAGAGTGAGCACCTACCCCAATTCTAGTAAATTTTTGGTTTCAAAATCATGACAACCCCACAAGAAATGATCTAGATTCTCCATATGACATTTGCAAATAACAAACTATTGTGGCCGCAAACACAAAGGAGGAATGTCGAGTATAATCATGGATGGTCTATCTCTCTCTCATGCTAGATTGTACAAGCAAAAAAATCACTTTCTCAGGAATTTTAATCTTCCAAAGAAAGGAAAAAGACAGAGGCTCCCTGAATAGAAGGGAAACAAAGCAAATGAAAGTGTGAACAAGAGAACCCCTTAGAAGGTCAATACCTATAGATAGATCACTACTTCAAGTCTAAAAAGGTAAATAATAGTATAGCAAAACTAAAATATGCTCCATCTTACCATCAAATTGTTGACACCGCAACCAAATCATTACCATGGACAAGTTAAATTATTTTGATGAATTTATTTTCAGGCTTGGCTTGTATTCAGTATTCCGCCCAACTTGAGAAGTATAGATTTGTATCATTTATATAGGCTACTATTTTTCAAATTAGATATTAGTCTTTTTTTTTTTATTTATTAATAGTTAATATTTTCCTTTCCTAATCAGTTTCAATGCTTTCTATTTGTATTGCATCATATTTGTCTATCCTTGGGTTATTTAAAACCTAATAATTAATTTCTCCAAAAATCACATAACCTATAAATTAAGCGAAACAAACAAGTTTCCTTTATAAATCCCACAAACAAGTTCAAATACGAAAAAGCCTCTAATTGTTAACAATGGTTGAAACCATAAATAAATCGCTTCCAAGCAGAAGCACACAGAGAATCCTAGGCCAAAAATATGAATCATTAAAGCACATAACAATAAAACTACATGTCAGTAACCATTTAGGAGGGATGCTTCCAAATAAGGCAAAGAAACAATACCAACATATACAATAAACAATACAGAGATCCAAGCAGTGCACATTAAATCTAAAGCCATAACCATTTATTATATAATGTTGCTTCCAGCAGAGATGTAATGCTCAAAACAAGAACAAATGTGAACTTACCATCTTATTTCCTTTAGTCTGCTGGAAACTAATTGATGCACTGTCATCACCAGTTTCTACATTTGATCCAGAAATCTCATTTTGCTTTGCTGTTGAAAGAAGCTCTTCCGTCAAGGCGATAACCTGCATTACTGCAACTTTAGCCCAAGTCCATGTTGCTGTTAAAATATACTCTTCAACTTAAATTTCATAAAGAGCAGGTATTTGTCCCAAGAAGGGAAAGAAAAAGAAAAAGAAAAAAACACAAGAACTTAAATCTCAGGATCAGCATCTGAAAGGAGGTCAGTGGAAGAGCAGACTTGCCAACGAATATTAGCACACCTGCAAGGGAACCAAGGTAGAAGTGATGTGCATCTTGAGGAAGTTCAAAATTTTCACACATATCCAATAATCATCATTTATGACCAGAGATTAGAGCTCTGGAGCACATAAATGAAAGATACACGGCCCTCACCTTTTCCTCCCAAATACGAGAATGACAATCTCCACAGGGACCATAACTCTTTCGTATTTCCACAACATGTTTCCTTTAAAAGGAAGAAAGAAGACAGACAAAAGAAACAAAGCAAACTTGACTGGAAATCCACATAATAAAAAAAATAGTTCTGAGCGTTCTCTGATACTTAGTGCTACCGCAGAAGATGACCCTAAAATACATTCAATGGGAATATGAAGAGTGCTAAACCATAAACATGTGACGAGTTCACAAGGAAGGATGGGCGTACTAGGTGGACAAAAATAAACTACCTCTTCAAGCTCCTTTTCCATATCTATGTACTCAGAGTTGCCAGGATCATCATCTAACAGCTCCCTGACCTGGATCAGGATAGAAAAAAGTTATTTTACAGAAAAACGTACACAAAAAATGTAACAAAGTGAGGAAGCCAAGAACTCATTTAGTTATGGGAAGGAAGTGACTGATTGATAATTAAAGATTCATCATACAAATGTAAAATTCTTCAGTTGCTTAAACCCTGATAAAAAAATTCAGAATTCTGAATACATAAAAAAAAAAAAAAAAAAAAATTAAAGTAGTAATAATAATAAAATCCAAAGAACCTGGACAGATAATACCTCATTAAACTGAAAAGTCGTAAAAAGAAATGTTGATACTATATCTGAATTAAGTTCTAACTTCCTAGGTTTAATGCAATTATCCAATACAGGTTTCATTTCCTCGGGACTCGCTGCAACTTAGCACCCAACACTCCAAAGAGGTGAGAAAAACCCTAATTCAGATACAAACTACTAGAAAGAACTCAAGAATGACGACGGCAAAGGTTTAAATGATCATAGATATCCAAATTTGCTTCGAATAAATTTAAAGAAAGAGAACCCCAGTTAGTGAAACAAAATCAAGAAAATTTAACGAAAAAAAAAAAAAAAA
>NW_019268622.1:128197-132182 GCF_002738365.1 Cucurbita moschata | reverse complement strand
AAAAAAAAAAAAAAAAAAAAAAAAAAAAAAAAAAAATTAAAGTAGTAATAATAATAAAATCCAAAGAACCTGGACAGATAATACCTCATTAAACTGAAAAGTCGTAAAAAGAAATGTTGATACTATATCTGAATTAAGTTCTAACTTCCTAGGTTTAATGCAATTATCCAATACAGGTTTCATTTCCTCGGGACTCGCTGCAACTTAGCACCCAACACTCCAAAGAGGTGAGAAAAACCCTAATTCAGATACAAACTACTAGAAAGAACTCAAGAATGACGACGGCAAAGGTTTAAATGATCATAGATATCCAAATTTGCTTCGAATAAATTTAAAGAAAGAGAACCCCAGTTAGTGAAACAAAATCAAGAAAATTTAACGAAAAAAAAAAAAAAAAAGCAATTCATAGGCAGAAAGGATTGGGCAAGAGGGTGACCTGCTGAAGCTGGTCTTTGTAGGTAGAGAGATTAGTAGCCAACTCTTCCATGCTTACATCTTCTCCTCCTTGCATTTTGGTAGAAGATGAATTGAGACGTTGAAACTAGAGAATGGTGTGAGAGAATATCTTGCAGGGATGAAGAGAGGAGGAGAAGGAAGAAAAAGCGCGTGAAATTGGGAAAATCTGGACGAAGAATAAGGCACACACAACACCGCCTCCGCCGCGATTTAGAACGAAGAAGCCCTTTCAAGGTTCAGTGTTCGGGCTTTCAAATCCGGGTCGGCCCAAAGTAGGGACGGCCACCCTTTTTTAATAATTATATTTTTTAAATTATTTGGAAAATATATATAATAATAATAATTCAAAATATGGAAATTAAAACCTTAAGTTGTTTTCTAAGTGAAAGAAATATTTTTTTATGTATTAATAAAAAATACTCTAAATTAATAAAAATATACCTAAATTTTATATCTAATTAGCTTTCAACAAACTATCAGTAATTTATTTTTAAAAATATTATTTAACTTTTAATAGTATTTAAAAAATAAAAAAATATTATTTAACTTTTAATAGTATTTAAAAAATAGAAGAGTGTTATTAATACCTTTCAAGTTTTAAAAATATTTTAAAATACCCTTAAACTATATTTAAAAAAATATTTATAAAACTTTAAAGTTACATTAACATCTTTACTTTTATGAAAAAAAAAGTTAAACAAGAATTAACGTCAATATATGACAAAAAAAAATTGTCTATTGTTTCCAAATTTTTTCTTGTTTCTTTTTTAAAATTTATAAGTATTTTTCAAACTGGTAAAGATATTTTTAGATTTTTTTTTTTTAAGTTCTAAAAAAGTTCCAATATATTTTTGAAGTTTTTTTTTTTAAAAGAAATTAAGAAACACTTCTTTATTTTTGAAAAAAAAAATTAAGTTTAAGAACATTTTTTAAAACAAAATAGTATTGTTTCATCCAAAACTAAAGATAAAATTATTTTTGAAATTTTACTTTTTAAAGTTTAAAGGTATTTTTGAAATAAGGTCGAACTTAAGGATATTTTTGTTAATTCAACCTTAATAAAAATAATCTAAAAAAAATTTTAAATTTTTTCTCTAAAAATTTAAAAAGATTAATATTACTTATACAAGTTTATTGGTATTTTGAAACATAATACTAAAAGCATGTGTATGTTTTAATTTTTGTTTTAGTTTAAAAGTATTTTTTAAGGAATTTTTTTTTTAAAATTTAAAAGTATTAATTAAATTTTGAGAATTTTGTGATATTTTTTTAACATTTTTTAAAACTTAATGGCAGTTTTTAAACTATTTTGATAGTTTGAAAGTTTAATTTATGTTCATGTGACACCCCTATTTATTTATTTTTTTTATAATAAAGTTATTATATGTGTGAATTAATTAAGATTCACAGTAAAATCTTTTAAAACAGTGTCATAAATATATGTTCATAATAAAATCATAAACAGAAAATAAATCAGGTAGATTTTAGATAAAAATAAAGAAAATTAAAAATAATGCTCCAATATCCTAAAGGTTACAAATAACTACCTAGCTTCAGTCTCATGGCTATCACCACAGTGTCGTCATCCGTGCAGAGATGTGTTGTCTTTACCAAAATAATAAGAGTTCTTTACCAAAATAATAAGAGTAGCACGTGGTTTGAGTATTTTAAGAAATACCAGTAAGTGACCCCATTACTAAGGTTAGAAAATGCAATTATATGCAGTCGTGTTTGGGGCTTATCATTAAAGACATTGTCATGGCCTTGGTCTCAGCTTCCAATTCAGGTAGAGTTGGATGTGCAGTATTTCTCTACACACAACCCACATGCGCACAAATGGACCCCAGGCGAGCTCGTATACCGCAGAGGGAAGGGAGCACGCACAGTATCATGTTGTACATAATACCGTATCGTATCAACGTAGTATACGTATCTGTACTAATCATAATAAGAAAGTATTCCGATACACGTGAATATACGATATGCATAAAGTCCCCTATTGTTTAAAATCATGACATGTGTCTATGATGCAATATGTATCTTCATTCATTTCATATATAGCATAATCCTTTCGCGTCATTACATAAGGTAGTGTACAATATGGTATCATACTTTCATAACATATCACATTTCTCAATGGTGTATCGTGTCAACATGATATTCCGTAGCATGACATATCTCATAATAACAATGCATCATAACATAATAAGCAAACATATCAATCACAAGATACGACATGTGCAAGGGACACAGGGCACTAACGATTCGTACTTTAAACAATTCATCTAACCAAACTAGTAGTGAAACAATTTACGTGGGGTAGTTAAAGTTGAAGTCACTATTTAATCTTTAAAGCTAATCCAAACTTGTTTTTTTGAAATTCAAGTTAACCTATATGAGTTCATGACATTATATTAGAACTCATTAATCGATCCTCTCCACCAAACATCCTCAATTAAGCCCCTAACTTAGTTTATAAAGTAACATTTTAATTTGGCGAAGTTGGTACGAGTTGTCGAATCAGTTCGAGCAGTATTGGGTTTGGGTTATGGGTCGTGCATGGGTTTAGGCTAGTTATGAGTATTGAGCTATGAGTGTTTAGACCCTCGGTTGGGGGAGTGCATTGGGTCGCGGTAGAAAAGGAATTGGGTCAATCGATTTTGGGTTGGATTTTTCGAATCGGGCTAGGTTCAGATACGACCTAATTCAAGTTGTTTTCCTTAGTAGTTTGCTAATTCCTTTCCTGGTTTGCGTTTTTTTTTTTTTATCAATTTTTTATCCTATTTTCATCCAATAAAATTTTAAATTATGAAGCTAATTTTATATCTAACTTATTCTATGATTAAGAACATTTTTCTAATACCAAAAATTGAAAGAACAATCGACATTTGGAGTAAATATGACTACAACTTTTTGAAAATAACTTCTTAATCGAAAAGTCTAAGTTCCTTTATCATCTAGATCGTTCCCAATACTTTTTTGAAAGTTTGGAGTAAATAGGTTTAATAAGATGACACATTTCATTCCGTGTAACAAAACAGATGATGCTACCAATGTAGCTAATCTATTCTTTAGAGGAGTGGTTAGATTGCATGGTATTCCCAAAACCATTGTTACTGATAGGGATGTAGAATTTTTAAGTCATTTTAGAAAGTTTTGTGGGGAAAATTGGAAACTAAGCTTCTATTATCTACAACTTGTCACCTCAGATGGACAAACTGAGGTCGTTAATAAACCATTTGGAGCCTTACTTAGGTCACTAATTTCTAAAAATCTTAAGTCTGGTAAAGAGACTCAACCTTTTGTGGAGTTTTCATCCAATAGAGCAATACATATCACCACTCTCATTGTTCACCTTTTGAGATTGTGTATGAATTTAATTTTTTAACTCATTTAGATTTATCACCTTTGCCATCTAATATGTTTGTTAATGATGCAGCTTTTTCAAGAGCCGAATACAAAATAAAAAAATAAAAAAAAAATCACAAAGACATGAAAGAAAGAATTGCAAACAAAAAAAAAAAAAAAA
>NW_019268622.1:123323-127871 GCF_002738365.1 Cucurbita moschata | reverse complement strand
AGAATTGCAAAAAAAAAAAAAAAAAAAAACTAGTCACTGGCGAGAACCAATAAAGAAAGAAATTGATTTTTAAGTAAGGTGACTGAGTTTGGGTTTATCTACGAAAGAAAAGGTTTCCTAATCAGAGAAAGTCTAAACTTCAACCAAGAGGAGAGGATCATTTTCAAGTACTAGAGTGGATCAATGACAATGCATACAAGCTAGATCTCAGAGGTGAGTACAATGTAAGCTCTACTTTTTTGCTGATTTGACTCCAATGTAGGGAATGAAGTCTTTGATTTGAGAATAAGTCCTTTTAAAGAAAATGGAGATAATATGAATCCAACTACTGATCCTTTGCATGTATTCGAAGGACCGATTACAAGGAGTAGGATAAGGAAGATTCAAGAGGCATTTGAGCCCAAAAATATTTGTAATATTAGTATATCAAATCAAGAAAAGAATGGAGTGACAACGAGTACCATTTGACATTGGAAGGAGATTTGAATACTTTTTGTAGTTGACATTTAAGACGATTTATGTCATGTTCTTATTTTATTCAATAGCTTTTATTGGGAGTTGGTAGTTAAACTACTATTAAAGTTGGATTATCTTTTTGGCCTACTTGAAGACATGTAATTTTAGGTTTGAAAATCATTATTGAATAAAAAAACTTTGTGCTTTCTTGAAACGATGTTATTCTTTTTCAAACCTTTCTTTAGGTTTGATGTTAAACCGATTCATTGGATTAGTCTTGATCAAACTAATTTTGGAGTGAATCGTCTTAATATCGGAGAGTAACCATTATAAATTTCGAGTTCGATTGAAGAGATATTGATCTTTCTAACTAGCTCTTGGTTGGAATCATCCGTTAAATTAGTTTTACTTGTGAAACTTTACGAAGATTCTAGAAAGACTTCTAGTTTTTGCAAATCCCAACATTTTTGACATTTATCAGATGTACATCTGCAACATACTCCCCTTACATTAAAGTTTTCAATAACGAAAGTAAATATTTTGTCTTGAAATAAAGCAAATATTAAATGACATTAGAATCTTTTAACTAATGGGGAAATTGTAACATAACATAATTGTAGAATGGGAATCAAACAAATTGGATTGAATAGAAAACAAAAAATGGACAACTCTCCATTCATTACGACTCTCACAGCTTCTCGAGTGAATTATGCTAGCACTTTCGAGGAGTGATCACGTCTGTTCACCATTATATTTGTCCAAAATGGGGACAGGTGTACTACTTACTACTTTCATGATGTATAGTTTCTTTTTATATTTTGTAGGAGTGACGTTTCGACAAAATTATGTTTATGCTTAGAAAACTTGAAATGACTCAGAATGTACTATAGGAAGATATGACCAGTCGTCAATTCTTTCTGATCAGAGTTATATGCTATCTAAGTCATTGTGTTGCCTTGTTTGCTAGCTTATAACATTGCTTTCAACTTTACTTTCAAACACTCTTTCTAACCGATTTTCTAAAACTTTCTTAAGAGGGGTCAAAAGCTTAAGTATATGTTGTCCGACCAAAAGAGACACAAATTTGAGTTGGCTAACTCACTCAACAGTGAGAGTGAGTGCCGCACAATCGCTTACAAGCATCCCGAAAAAACACGATATCACTTGGTGTTCTATTAGGCTTGTATCTTAGCCCAAATCATCCAAGTACTAACTGTAGAACAAGATATTTTAAGATCATGGCTTGGATTTCTTGGCTTCTCTGAGTAAAGTTGTGGCATTCACAATCTAAAAAGATTGAAATAGTGACTCGAAAGCTTCTTCTGCCTTGACATATGGCATCCAACTCAATCTAGTTAGGTGTATCCAATATATACTCATAAATTTTATAAATTTCTAAATAAATGAAGATTCACTTCTACCTCAAGCTCCTTTACATTTCTTACCCAAAATCAATTTTAACCCATACCCAAATCGAATGAGTTCCGCTTTTAATCATCTCTGAACTAAATGCACATTTGAAATCTATTTAGTTCTACTTCACAACAATAAAGTGCAAATTTTAACTGAAATTCCATAGAACTAATCCATCCAAGCCTGATGTTTATGGGAAGAAGTTGAACAAACTACTAAGAAATGCTCGAGGTTTCAAGTCTTGCTTAGAAGTCAGACATCAAACCTTGATGAAAGAGGTCATTTAAAATGTAATGCAACTTAGAAGAGCTACTGCTAAGGATGTCATCCATCAGGCAAAATGCACCCATCTCAACGCAAGACACTATTGACTAACGTGATAAATTCCTAACAATGGGTTCGCCTTCAAATCTTTTTAACAATGGCTTCTTTTTAATATAAATTACTCTCTAGCATGCTTAGTTCATAGAAATTGATAGTGCACATGTAAAATCAACAACACTTGTGAACACCACACACTAATGTACGATCGTATAAATGCAAGTGTGTAGCGGTACGTTTTAACATATACCCTGTTTTCAATAGAATGAAGAAAACAGACAGACAGCACAACAAACATTCACTTGCAACACTTCTCAGCTAAATGAATCTGCAAATTTTATCAGAAAATGGCTGAACCTTCTTTTACCACTGGGAGGAACGTACGAGTTTGCGAGACATATGAAAGCGTCTACTCAAGAACAGATCTAGAGAGACAAAATCATTCACATCTAAACTGACCCATGAGTAACATGCGTAGAACACAAAGATTCACAAAATGGTTATTAGCTCTCTGAAAATGTGGAATACGTCATTATGAAAGCGTTCGCCTGTTGAAGGACTCCACAGTTAAGTTTGCAGTAAAAGCTGGTATTGAATTCATCTTCCGGATGAATATCTCAACCTGCAAAAGTTAATTATCTAACAGTCACTGCTTGTACTATCTGTAAATACAAATCTTCCGGAAAAGCAATCACACCAGAAATAAATACCAAGATTACATGGATACTTTATAAAATGATAGTTAGCGGAGCCTGTCCATCTTAACATGTAACGAGATGCAAATGAAACATTCCGAAGAAAATCCAAAAAGTAAGCGGTTTCGGCTATCTTGGATTACATTGTGTCAGTTATTTTATTTCCTGTTTTAATTAAATAGGAAGTTCATTGTATTAACTGTATCATATCAGTAGTAATTTGTGATTACTTGTAAGGGTATGTCCTCAACTGCAATAGGTGTTTTTTCTACTTAAGAAACCTTTTTTTCTCATATGAATAAGACAAAGTTATATTTCTCTTGATATTTTAGACGGTGTTAGAGTCAAAATAAACCCTAAACCTAGTCGCCACTGCTGTTTGATTGCAACTGGTCTCCGCCATTTGTGACTCTGGTTACGACATTCCTTCAACTGTTCAATACATGTCGATATTTGATTTGCCCAACGCCGAAGTTCACAGCCTTGGTTTGCTACCAGATCATTTGAACACACAAGGCACGTAACCACTTTTTTTTTTGGGGGCTGGTTTTACATCTATTCGCTGTTTGTAACTTGGGTTGCATTTGCCCATTTGGGTATACTATTTAACAGGTTCTTTGCTCACTAGTTCAGCCTGCCCTTAATTTTCAGGTTAGTAACCAACATAGTTATTCTTGACTTGTTAAGCAATAATGTCAGAAAATAAATCAACTTTTGGATAATCATATCCATCCCGATAAGCCAGAGCGTCCAAACTATTACATGCTAAATCACCAATCAACTAAAAAACTTAAGTTGATGGATTATGATAAATTTAATTATATCAATACTTCAAAACTTCCTTCCACTTAGGGGTTTGAAAATTTGAATTTGACGAAGACCCAGCAAGTGGAAATCAACATTAATTGGAAGGAAACATTCTAGGAGTTCCAACATAGAACTACTTTCTCTAATACCACTTGTTAGGGATAAGTGAACTACTCATGTCTCTGCAATAATATGATATTGTCCACCTTGGACAATAAGTTTTCATGATCTTATTTTTAAAATCACCCAAAAAGGCACATACCAATGGAGACGGTTGTTCTCACTTATATACCCATCATCTTCCTCTTTCTTATAGCCAAATGTTGGAATTTGGTCACCCTCATAACAATTTTCCTCGGGACTACATAGCCCTCCTCAAATAGTAATCTATCCGTTCACTTCTCTAGCTTCAATGGAGCCTGGTCTAATCCAAGCTTGTAAGTCTAAATTCCAAGGATCAAAAATATATTTTACCCTTCTAATCTTAATTTGAGTAGTGCTATAAAATAATTCAGAGTCAGCTAATCGTGTTTTCCATAACCTCTCAAATCAATAGATGATAATAGAACCTTCAATCATGTGAGGAAGGAATTAATTAATGCAATTCATGAACCAACCGTTTGATTCAGAAAAAAATTCTACATGGCCCCAGCCAGTGCCAGACATAAGAAAAGAAAATAAACAAGGTAAAACTAATTTGCATACCTGACGAGATAACTCAGGTTGAGAGGTATAATTATTTGCCTGTTACAAGAATAAGAATAAATGCTTAGACGTCTTTAGAAATATTTTCTTAAAGTATATTCTTGAGTGAAAACTTTACTTTAAAAAAAAAAAAAAAAAAAAAAAAAAAAAA
>NW_019268622.1:108180-122760 GCF_002738365.1 Cucurbita moschata | reverse complement strand
TTATTAAAAAAAAAAAAAAAAAAAAGAGTATATATATATATATATATATATATATATATATATATCTATATATCCATATAGATAGATATAAATATATTTGTTCAATTAAAATTAATTAAGTAAGTATTAATTAAATAAAATTTATTCATGCACAAACAGAGACTAAAAAATAAAGTGAACATTGTAACTTCTTTTGTTCTTGTATCCTTCAAAAACTTTAACCGCCTTTTTTTCCTCACCCTACTAATCTTGCTTTCTCGCAGAGTTGAAATTACCCACACTTGCGACATGAAGGGGGAGATGGATAGAGGTTGATGCATTTTGATCTCAAGTTACTCAACTGTTGGTTGTCAGTGTAGCTAAAAACAGTATTTTGAACAATTTTAAATCTAAGAGGAAAAACTAAAAATTTTTAAATGCAAGGGAATGAACAGTGAAAATCTCAAAAGTTAAAAACATATTTATCTCTATAATTTATGATACCAAAAATTATTGTAGAAACTCATTTTATACTCAAATAAATGGGTTAGAGTTTAAACAATTAACTTGGGATAATTCCAGGAAAAATCTATCATAAAAAATACACACTCCACAATCTTATGGCCTCTTCGATTCATTGCACAGAACAATGCAATTTAAAAAAGGAATGGATATGCATAGATTCGATGGAAGAAAATTTGTTGGAAGTTTAAATTATCTTACTATTCTAATTTCAGAGAGGTGCATGCCTTTTTTAGAACACAAAAGGTTAAATAAATCCCTAGATGGCTTGAAATTACACAAATATTCCTTAAATCAATGTCATTCCTTGAAAACTCCCACTCAAATGGAGGAATAGATATCATCCACTCCCAGCTTAGATACTAACTCATGAAACATTGAGCTGTGAAGGCACATAACTAATGCATACTATTCCCTTCTCTAGTTTTTCGATAAAAATAAGGAGCATTAATATTAATTAGGGCAAATGGTTCCCGATAATTTATACTGTAAGTTTGAGTTTATCCCTTAACTACTAATCTTGTCTTATACCTTTCAAACGTCTCATAAGCCTTATACTTTACTGTAAAATGTCACGTACACCCAACTATATTTTTTCCTTTTTACTTATCCACGACTTCCCAAACTCACAATAAAACTTTTGTGTGAAGGGGATAGTCCTTCAAGAGAGATATAGTTTGATATAGGGTATAACAGTCGTTTTGTATGTTCTTTAGTGGGTTTTCATAGAGTTATGGGTCTATCATCTATTAGTACCTGTGTTGCATCTTTCATTTGCAGTGGAGTCATATGTTTGGACTTGTATTGATTCTGAACTGACCTTTCTTCTAGCATATACTTGAGATAACAACGGATCTAATAGTGGAGGTGGTATGTATGGTTTAGTTGGTATCTCTATGGTAGTATGAGTGGGCTCATAATTAAAATCGGTAGCAGGTATGGCCTCAATAGCTGGTTCTCTGGGCTGGTTATTTAGTGTATTTAAGGGACCAATATTAAGGACTCTCTTCAATTTATATGTTCTCCCCCTAAAGAGAGGTTTTGGAGAATAACGGTTTAGGCTCGGTGAATGTCACATCAATTGAAGTATAAGATTTCCTAGTTGTAGGGTTGTGGTATCCTTGACAAATGGTATTGCTCTCGGATCAAGTATAAGATTGATGTGACATTGACTACTTGACTACTGGTATCAAGGGTTTGAAAATTTGCTGGGAGGTGGCTTCTGATTTGCGACAAGGATGCAACAGAGGAATTGTGGGCTTACTGGATTCTTCTTTTGATTTGAGCGGCAGTGGCAAACTTCCTTCTTTTTTTTTTTTTTTTTTTTTATTTTACTTTTTTATTTTTACTTCTTGCTATGTGGAACTCCAAATAAGTAGACTGAGTGAAACTTGGTTAGGGTGATGACAACTATAGAGGTTCCAAATGAAACTTGATCACAATGGATGAATGATAGCTCCGAAGGCTTCACTGTTTGGGTTAGGGTTTGGTTTTAATCAGACTTTCAGAATAGAAAAAGCTCTGATACTATGTTGCAAATCTAAATTATCTTGCTACACTTTATTATAATTTCAAAGAGGTACATGCCCCTTTTATAATACAAGAAGCTAACTAAATCCCTAGATACTAGGTACACTAAATCTAAATAAATCCTTAGATACTAAGTACAATAAATCTAAATAAATCCCTAGATACTACTTCTCTTATTTAATAAGATTACACAAATATATCTCAATTTAAGGCCAAAAATTTCACCAATATTATTTAAATCAAGGTTATTCATTCAACGATTATCATACCAAAATGTTTGTATTCCCAGATTCATACTCAAATTGCAGTTTCTCATCGTCACTTTGTGCATATATTGATTGGAGGGTAAACCGTGTAACTGGAATGCCATCGGTTCGCTGGTGTTCATCCATCACAATCTGAAAAAATTACGAACAATTTGAGTAGAAGATGACAGTAAGGTACAAACACATAATAGTCAAACATCAATTGTACACACACTAGGTACCTCAGTTGTACAAGTCCTAATAAACTTATTTGAAGATTGTCCATTGCAATTATTTTTTCATTTCAACATGAGGTGAGACCTTTTAGTCAAAAGTATACACTTTATGCTAGTGGGGCTATAGTCACTTCGGAGATTGTTCATTACGATTTGAACTTATATAGAAGCAATCAAGAATGAAGATGAAAATAGTTTTTTAGAGCAAATACCTTGTAGCCAAAAAGTTCGCAGCAAGCCCTTCTGAACACAGAAATTCTATCCGCAAAAACAGTCTTATACCTGTATAGTAGTAGTATCAGATAATGCTACATTAATTGAAGAAATAAGAAAACGTATCAGACAATGCTCCATTAATGGAAGAAATAAGAAAACAATTCATCAAACCCTGCAACTACTGAATGTTGCATCCATCAAGCACTGACCTCTCTTCACGCTTTTCAAGTGTTGCAATCTGTTCCTTCAGCTGCATTATTTTTCCTGATATGTACGAATCCACGAGCTTCCCGGCATCACCTGAATGGTTAACATGCGTTTAATATCAATCATTAAGAAAATAATTTTTCCATACGGATGGAACAAGGCTAGTTAAACAATTACAAATGTATTTTTGTTGGATACCCATCTACTCAAAAGGGGGATTATAAATGCCATCACCTATTATAGTATAGGTGTGAATAAAGGAGCTTATTAGTTTTTTTTTTTTTTCCTTATTGTAATTTTACTATTCTTAGTTCATGGCTTCCATGTGTACCTATTGTTGGCCGCATATATGTTAATTAGCTGTAAAATCACTAATGATTTTATTTTATTCTTGTTCTGATTCTTTTCTTCTATGTATTCAACTTTTCCCCTATATAACAAAGTTATGTATCTTACACTTGAATTAGTGAAATACAAAGTATTTTATTCCATTCAAAGTGGTATCAGAGCTAGGAAATAAGAACTCTAGTTTTTTCTTTCAACACCAAACCTAGCTACCTCACCTAGCAGCCGCCGACTGATACTGATTGGAACTCTAGCTATTGTCTTGTATAGCACACAATATCTCCAGCGTATTAGTTATTGAAGTCTCTATCCTTGTTCGTTAGTCGACTTAAACCTTCAGTCCATTTCATCTGTCAACTTTGCAATCTATGTTTGTTGACTTCGCTTGTGTTCCACTTTGTTCCCTACCCTATCCGTCAGTCTCTATGACATTCAACTCTGGGTTGAAATAGATCGCACGCCCCTATCATTCAACATTGAGTGTTTATTCAAGCATGCCATTGATCTCATCGGAACAACGCACCTGCCTCTAATCATGGCATGCTTGTCACAGCTATGTCTGTTTGCAGCGCCTGTTTGTTGGCATTTGCTTCTTCTTCTTTTTCTTTTTCTTTCTTTTTTTTATTTATTATTTTTATTTTATTTTTTTTATTTCAAGGTTTTTTACTATAATTTAATATCAAGATCAGGTCCTGAGTCCGAGTCCGATTCGGTTCTAGGTCAGGTCTAGTTGGGTTTGGTTTAGATTTGGTTTGATTCACATTCTGGTTTATCTAATTCTGTGTTTTGTAAGTTGGCTTGGTTTAATCTGATTTGTTTTAAAATCTCATAGTTGACATGTATTTTATTATTTCCATTACTCGTTACTTGCTACCATGTCGAGCATATCCATCAAACTTAAAATTATTACCAGCCAATTTGTCATTTAATAATTCTTGTATTTCCTTGGCACAACCAAGTATTTATCCTCGCGTCTTCTCTGGTCGCAAAACCATTATACTTGATTCCAACTTGTTGATTGAGTTGTATAAATTTGAGGTTTCCTCACCCCTCAATGAATAAGAAAAACTTCTCTCCCATACATAACTTCATGGTATCAAGGCCTTGAATTTCTTTAAGCCCTAGCTTCGTCGTCAGACTAACCTTCTTCCCAAGACAGTCACTCATCCAACAGACAAAGCCGAAACTCTCAGTCTCGGTCATCCCATTCACCATCGCTCATCTCAATCTCGAAACCCTCGTATGCCATTGTTGTCGCCTCACGGATCTGCCTTAGTGTCATCGTCGCTCACCTTAAAATACTAGCCACCTTCACCACTACCTTCATTAGATGTCGTCGTTGTTGTCATTATTACAATCACCACTTCTGCTGCCACTGCTAAGATTTTTTAGGAGATGAAAAATTCTGAAGAATCCCTTTTGAATGTTTAGCTTCTTCTTGTCGAAAAATATCACCAATAGAAGAGAGAGGATTAACCACATTAGGACGGACAACAGTGATCCATCATGATCAATGAAATTTATTGGTTTTTAAGGCATCCTAATCTTTCAAATTAAGAAGTGGATCATGCACTAATGGTGCTTTAGAGCTAACAACTACTTCATTCAACTTATCTTCATACGATAAAATAAATTCTACAGCTTCCATTGCCTTTTTTATACTCCTTAAATCCATTAAATTTGAAAAGTTTCTGAATGATAATTCACCATGAAGTCAATTACTCAGACTTGAACGGTCAACTGAAGCTATATCACCAAATCGTAGATTATATCTCATACCTGAAGGAGTCTTTAATTCTTCAACAGCTTGTAACTTCTCCTTCGTCTTCTGCAATTCAGATTTTAAGGCCTCTATAGTCTGTTTTGCCTCATTATCGACAGCGAGGGTATTCACCATTCGTAGAACCTTTGTATTTGTTGAGGAAAAATCACCATGTCCTAACTGGAAGAAGAAAGAACACATCAATTTCTAATCAGTTACTGGGTCAACAAGCTCCGTGCTATTCAATTAAGTTTGGCTCAAGAGACAAGCACCATGAAACTGAAAAACATTTAGAAAATAGAAAAAACCACCCAACCTATATAAGTAGTTAAATCACACCTCAAACTGAAAGTTTGATCAATCAGGCCCCTAAACTTACAAAATAATTGTAATTAAATTTAATCACAAAATGCACAAACCACCATCCCTAAGCTATTATCCCTAATCCCTGAACTATTGTTCCAATCAAACCCTCAAGCTATAGATTTTTTACAATCAAACTCAAAATTCGCTACATCAATTTTTTGTTTTCTTAAATCAAGAAGGCAACTCCACATCAAATTGAAAGCCAAATTTTTAATGGTTAATACTATTGTTCTTAGATTTTATACCATTAAATCTACCATTCAACCTAATTAAGCTGATGGTAAAGTTAATTATATCAATATTTCAACACTCCCCCTGCTTGAAAATTTGTAAAAGATGAATGACATTACAGGAGTTCAAACACAAGACCTCTTGTTCTAATACCTTGTTAAATCACGACTCGATTCAACAACTTAAGCTGATAGGTTATAGTAAACTTAGTTATATCAACAGTTCAACATATAAAGTTATGAATGCAAGGTTGTTGTCAGTTTATATTGACCTCTCCACCAACTTGATGTTAAGCATGCAAGGTTGAAGGTAGTGTTGAAAAATACAAAGTTAGTTGCTAGAGGTTTTACTCATATTCATGGGATTGATTATCAAGAAATGTTTTTGCTTACGGCAAAAATTAGCTCTATTAGAGTGCTTTTGTTTGTTGCAGCCAATTTCGATTGGTCTTCCCACCAACTTGATCTTTTTTTTAACATAAACAACTTCTCATTATAAAATGGAAATGAAAAATATGTTCAAGGGAAACAAACTCCTAAAGTAAGTGAAAAAGAAAGAAAAAACAACGATAGAA
This sequence comes from Cucurbita moschata, assembly GCF_002738365.1. NCBI lineage: Eukaryota > Viridiplantae > Streptophyta > Magnoliopsida > Cucurbitales > Cucurbitaceae > Cucurbita > Cucurbita moschata. Next base: position 116,547 of record NW_019268622.1, on the reverse strand, counting down.
AATACAAAAAAAAAAAAAAAAAAAAAAAAAAAAAAAAAAAAAAAAAAAAAAAAAAAAAAAAAAAAAAAAAAAAAAAAAAAAAAAAAAAAAAAAAAAAAAAAAAGGCAATATAATATGATACTAACTCCTACAAATGCAATAGGGCAATCAAACTTTGAACCGAAGGTAAAAGACTCATTCGTGTTTGTATTTCTACCTATGGTCAGAGTCATCTGCAAACCGAAGGTAGTTTTAGAAAGGATAATGGTATTGAAGACAGTGGAGAGTCAAGAAAGTTTATTAACAAATTAATTATGAAACTTCAACTTATAGGAAGCATAAATAACAATATGTAAATAAACCTACAAACTAATACAACTAACAGAATGGAAGCTGGTAATAAAACTACCTCAAATGCATATGTTTTACTCAAATTATCTTCCATCACAAGAGTCACAACTTGAATACGTATGGAGTCTAGAACAGATTTTTAAATATTTAAGATATTATGATTTGCAATCCTTACAATAACTTTGTTACATACCTTCGACTCCAACAGAGAAATTTCAGAACGGAGCCGATCAGAATCCCTCTCCAACGACTTTATTCTTTTTGCTTCGTTATTTAATCTCTCATTCAACAACCTTAGCTCATCATGTTGACGGCCATTAACCTGTTTCTGCTCATGCAAGTTACTTTCTAATTCTTTAATATACCAATCTTTCTTTGCAAGGGCTGAGTCTAGTTCCTGTAAGATCGAACAGAACACAAACACAAAGACCTTCAGAAGACTAGCATGAAGTTAGCTTGTGAAACAATGATAATGTGGAAACCTGAGAAATAGTTTCACTTGTAGCCTTAGCCTCTGCATCACCATTTTTCAGACTCTTCAACTCATTTACCAGATTTTTCAATTTATCCCTTTCTTCAGTAGCCAGGGAGAGCTGAAATAAAAAAGAATACTTATTTTAAAAAATATAATCATTGAAAATATAATCAATATTTGTTTCTTCCTATTTCAATATACTTATTGTTTTCTATCCACACACACACACACAACCTAACCTCTTAGGTGAACTAGAATCTTTAGCAGTAGTTATATGGTAAATACTACTGAAACTATATGCACATACTAACAGAAGGGTAACCATAAGTGCCCAAACAAAAGATACGTGGAAGGATTTTAGTAGGCTAACGGTAAAAATCTAATCGTTTAAGAATTAAAAAAAAAAAATGAGGAACAGAGATTCTCAAAGAGGTCTGAATTTTCTGAGAAGGCAGATAGACATGATACAAGATAAAGGTGAAAAACCTTGATCAGGTATTAATTAACACTGATACTCACATGCCGATAAAACATATACAAAACATAATGTGAATCTACACCAAGTATAAAGAAACCAAAAAAAAAAAAAAAAATTGGAATTTCATAGAAACATCAAACAGAATGGTGACTAATTCAAATGAGGCTTTATGTCATGCTACCACGTCTACTTTTTCATAAAAGATAGTTTCTAATTACAAGTAAAGTCTACTGAACTATACTTCCTACCAACTAAAATCAAAACAATTAATGGTGAATTCATCTAATCAAACATTGAAAACGTTAATGAAAAAGAAGATACAATATATATATCTATATATATATATATCAAGCATATAGAAAGAAATAGGTGCAACTGTTGAGACAATCAACATTCAGAATAGAGTTAATTTTAAAGCATCTTCATAGCCTTTAATAACAAAAGAGATGGCGACTGACTTTTCTTCTACTACAATTGTTAACAAGTGGGAGGCGTACTAGTAAACGTTGAAAAAAAAGATAAAGAAGACATAAGCACAAAAACTGTGATAGGAATATTTCAGGAGGTAACAGACTCTTGAAGAATTTAATTTAGTATCAAGTTACAAGTTATCTTGAAAAAAAGTGGACAAAATCTTACAAGCAATTCATTCTGCTGAGTTTCCAACCTTAATGCTTCAATCTTTTCCCTTGCAAGTGTAGCCTCACTTTCGGCCTTTTGTTTATCAGTTTGAGCAGCATCCAGTGCTACTTCCAATTGTTTCAAGCGAGCATTCACCTCACCCATCTTTATTGTGTTATCAATTACCTCCCTGGTTTAGACATTGGTACAAGCGAAGCTATTAAAATTATTGAGAAAAGGAAAAGATTAAAAAAAAATAAAGAGAGCCCCCTTCTACTGAATTTACCGATCCATATTTACTCTCATAATAGCTATAGTAAGCAAGAGAGGTTTAATTTTGTTTTTTCTTCCCTTATTTGCAATTGGTCATTCTTCTACATGAGAAGACAATATATTATTTACAAAATAAAATATAGCTTCCTTTTCATCACAAATTAAGCAATACATTAAGCATAATTGGAACTGAGGGAAGTACTAGAAGATGGAGATGGTTGACAATAATTAAAAATAAACTCACTTACTTTTGGAGGGAAGAAATCTTATTTGGTATATCTTCATAAGTTGTAATGCCAGGGATGTCCTTAATTAACAATTCCCTGCGTGTCAATTCGTCCTCTAGATTCTTTACACTTAATTGAATGTCTTGCAATTTAGTCAACTCTGATTCTGCTCTCTCCCTTCTGGCTTTTTCTTCTAATAGCTTCTCCTTCAATAATCCAATATCTCCGAGAGATGATTTCAACTTCCTAGCTTCTCTCACTTCAGATTCCTAGGAAGACATCCAAAAACAAAAAAATATATATAATATATATATTGTAGTTGAAAAGTAACATGGATAATGCATACATGTTTTTTTTTAAAAAAATAAAATAAAACAAATGTAGATAGTCATTGAAGATAACTCTTACGGTTAGTTATCATCTGTTGCATAATTTAGAAATGATCTATTCTAGTTATTTTATTTCATCAAATTACTTCATGTAGTATATCTCCAATTTAAACTAATACATAATTTTAAAATTAAAGACGACCTTCGGAGAATTTTCATTTAGCTTGAACTACTAGATCTAATTTGTTCAAAAAATTGTGGGAAAAAATATAGCTTTAACTGCAAAATCATTAGCATTAGCCATTCTAGAGCAAAAAGTTGGACTTTTATGTACATTTGCATGCAAATTAATTACAAGGAGCAAACTTAATTCAAGAAAGTTAATCAACTAATTATAAGCAAATGCCCCACAAAAATCAAGATTCCAAATTTGTCTGTCACGATAAATAATATCTTCACATACAAGTTTTTCAATTTTATAGGAAAGAGAGAAACTAGCTATAATAAACATTAAGATTAAATCAAAGAAGAAGAAAACCCTACATAGTTCCTGAGCTCTTCTTGCAGATGCTTAATCAAAATATTGCTTTCCTTGCTTGTACCTTCATTGACTGTGAAAGATGCTAATTTCTTCTCTAGTTCACTCTTCTGGCATAAACACTGGAAAGTAACAATACCACCACGAAATATTAAAACATTGAAGTCATAATACTATTAGAAGATGATGAACAAAAAGAAACTTGTCAAATAAGAAATAATGAAATATTAACAAGTGAAACAATGAAAAAATAAAGTACAAAATAATACTGCAAAATATGGAAAAGATTTAACTTAATGGAATTATTTAATTTGGAAACATGACTCAAAAAAAAATAATAATAATAATTTGGAAACATGACTCCACTCTCTCCAGAAAAACATCTTCTCCATGCCTACCTCTACAAGCACCACCGTAGATAAGCACTTCCAGTCTCTCATTACAACAACTATTAAGCAAAAGTTCTCCATCGGAACCGACAAATAGATATAGGGGCTCTCGAGTCAAAATTTCATAAACCACTAGAGACAAAGCTCCCTTCATTTCTATACACTCGTCTTGTCTAAAGTGGCTATGTATAACTTCCTCAATTCTCCTCACAACCTCTCAGACCAAAAATCTTAATTTTGTAATGATGAGCAAACCATATGGTTCGAGAAGTCTACTAACCGTAAAGGTAGGTTAGCATAAATCAACAAGTTAAAACGAAAAGAAGAGGTATCGACAAAATTTTAGTTCTTATTGGAGAAGAAAGAATGGGATGGAAGGCTTGGTATCAAGTAGGACCCTACCCTTTTAAGATTAGGTTTCTTCCCCCCTGACATATGGGATTTGGAAAATATTAAATTCATAGGTCATGCGTGTGGGGGATATCTTGAAAATTTATCTGAAACAACATCATGAATGGATATAATGGAAGCGTCTTGAATGATTCAGAAAATGGGCCTGGTTTTATTTTGATTGAATCGAGATTTCCATCTTCATTCAAAACACATATTTTCATCAAGATCAACCCTTTTTCGTAGCTGACAACCACTTTAGTTATATGACCAACGTTCCTGGCCCAATCCTGTCGATGAGAGACTTCAATAGAGGGACACAACGACCAAAAAATGATTCCAAATGGGTACCTTCATAAACCCTATGATAGACACAAGTTGTACCTCAACAGAAAAGCTTGGCACCATTTTGACATTTCCCTTCCACTTTCTACTTTTTCCCTAAACTTTCTAGAGGTCGTATCCTAAACCTAATGCCACTTCATTTCTTCCCTCAACCCTAAAACCAGGCTTATTGATGTTTATATCCACCTTGATATTTGACGCACCCACCCTTGATAATGACCCTTCCATAGCACAATCCATCCTATCAGACCCATCTTTGAGTTGGAACCTACCCAAGTTTGATATGTCCAGCCTGCCAAATCTTAACATAAAACCCTTACTCATAGACCTCTTACTTCTTGATTATTCATTCTCTTTACTCGACCTCTTACTTCTTGATTATTCATTCTCTTTACTCGACCTCTTACTTCTTGATTATTCATTCTCTTTACTCGACCTCTTACTTCTTGATTATTCATTCTCTTTACTCGACCCGACCTTCTTACTAAAAGCCCTAATAAAACAGTCATTAACCTTAATACCTGAACGTCCTTTCTCGTCACCAACACCAAGAACTCAACCTTGTCCATCAAGAAGATTCTGACCCTGATACTTTGCCTTCAGTCACTACCCATCTTCCTTCCCCATCTGAAACCATCAAACCATCCTCCTTGGAAATTATCCCCACTGACGGGCTTTATGTATACTAGTCCTCTGATGCTTGATGAATCCAATTGGGACAAGTTCTCCATGATAATGATCCTCAATCTTTGGATCCATAAATCTACCTTCACCACCTAGTCCCCTTGCTTGAAAAATGCACTTTTGTATTCTTCCCACTCCATCAAAAACAAAGAAGTCTAAAACCATCAAAAAGCAAACTAAATACGTCAAGGAACTAACCAGACATGTCACTACTCTAAATTATAGGAAATCTGCCTCCAAACAGGCCAAAGGTAGGAATTCATCGTCTTTATGGTCATTATCTAATCAAATTTTCATGGATTGGGATCATGATGGAAGTGAGCTTTTGTTAAATCCCTCATCCTCAAGCATAATCCAACAGTTCTTATCCTTTTAAGAATCAAAATTGGCGTTTGCCAATAGGCTTTCAAATCCCTTTGGTGCTCTCGTCAAAATGTCGGGTCAGCCTTAGATGTTGTTGGTTCTTCGGCCATAATCGTTACTATGTGGAGCCACCAATCCTTTGTGGCATTAGAAGTTACCAAAGGTGAATACTCCCTCTCAATTCATATTTCCCTCACAGGTGGGTATTACTTTTTGGTTGTCAGATATTTTCCCCAACTAATGGGTATTATTTTTTGGTTTCCAGATATATACTAACATTATAATTAAAAAGACATGGCACCTTTTTGGCAAGAATTTAGTTATCTGTCTTTCCTATATTCAGTTTTTTGGATGTTGGAGGTGATTTTAAAGTCACTAGATGATCCTTTGAAAAATCCAATGTAGGTCGTACAACAAGAAACATGACTATTTAGCTCCTTCCTTCAATCTTCCTCGTTGAAATTCCTCTCCAAAATGAAAGGTACACATGGTAAGACTAACAAGATTATCTCGTTTTCAGTCGGATCGACTGGTTCTCTATACCAGAAAAGGTGATTGAAAATTCGACAAATTGTGAGATCTACTTTGGATCACTTTTCAATTCTGTTAACCCTCCGACATTCATCTTCCTTGAATCCTCATTGTTTCACTCGAATTGACTAGTTCTCTATACCAAAAAAGGTGATTGAAAATTCGACAAATTGTGAGATCTACTTTGGATCACTTTTCAATCCTTTTAACCCTCCGACATTCATCTTCCTTGAATCCTCATTGAAATTCCTCTTCAAAATGGAAGGTTGACATGGTCAGACTAACAAGATTATCTCGTTTTCACTCGGATTGACTAATTCTCTATACCAGAAAAGGTGATTGAAAATTCGAAAAATGTGTCGATTAAAAAACTTGTGAGACCTACTTTGGATCATTTTTCAATCCTTTTAACCCTCCGACATTCATCTTCCTTGAATCCTCCTCATTGAAATTCCTCTTCAAAATGGAAGGTACACATGGTCAAACTAACAAGATTATCTCGTTTTCACTTGGATTGACTAGTTCTCTGTACCAGAAAAGGTGATTGAAAATTTGACGAATGCGTCGATTGAAAAACTTGTGAGACCTACTTTGGATCACTTTTCAATCATTTTAATCCTTCGACATTCATCTTGAGGTCCTAATCCCTTTCAATTTGAAAATATGTGGTTACAACATTCAGGGAGCCACTAAACAAGTGGAAAGAACACCATTCTTAGAGGCTAGTCAAGTCATGGTTTAATTCAGAAACTTAAATGACTCAAAACTGTTATTAAGGAGTAGAGTAAGAATGCATTTGGCTGCATCATTACCCAAAAGAATCAGCTTATGTAAAAAATTTCCCTCATTGAAACCATAATAGAGGAACTAGGGTATTTTCTTCCTAATCATAAAATCCTAAGTAATTCTTTGAAGGAGCAACTTCTGGTGTTGCCAAGGAAGAGAATTTCAATGCAAAAATTTCGCTCATGCTCAATTTTATCAAAGAACCTATCAAGATCTATATTTGAACAGTGTTATTGTAATTTCCTCTGGTTCGGAGTAGAAAGCTTGCTCCTTTTGTAATTTAATCTTATAATGAAATGTTTCATACCTAAAATAATAATAGAAATAGTATTATTAATGTTGCAAATCTATTAGACTGCTGTCTTTACTAACTTTTTTAGAGAATTACATGTCCATTTTATAGGGAGAAAGGCTAACTAAATCTAAATCAATAGATAATCTAAATTCCCTAGATTCTAGGTAATCTAAATAAATCCCTAGATACTAGGTAACAAGATAAGATAAATCTAAATAAATCTCTAATTACTAAGTAACAGTTTGGATAAAATTAACTAGTTCCCTTATTGAATGAGGTTACACAAATATTCCTTAAATCAAGGTTTTTTCTTCAACATTCCCCCTCAAGCTGAGGAAAATTAACTATTTCCCTTATTGAATGGGGTTACACAAATATTCCTTAAATCAAGGATTTTTCTTCAATATTCCCCCTCAAGCTGAGGAAATAGATATTATCTATTCCCAGCTTGGATACTAACTCATGAAATGTTGAGTTATGAAGTCCCTTGGTTAGTATATGAAGCTGAGAGGGCACATAACTAATGCATACTATTCCCTCCTCTAATTTCTCCTTGATAAAATGTCGATCAATTTCAATATATTTTGTCCTATCATGCTGGATAGGATTATGTTCAATATTGATGACTAATTTGTTGTCGCAGTACAACTTTATCGGACCTTCTCCCTTAATTTGTAAGTCATCAAGAATTATCTTCAACCATAAGAGTTCACATAGCTCTTGTGCAATACCTAAAAATTCTGATTTAGCAGATGATCTAACCACACCACCACATTTTGCTTATTACTCCTCCACGTTACGAAATTACCTCCAAGAAAGGTACAATACCACGTAATAGATCTTTTGTCTACTATTTATCCAGCATAGTCAACATCAGTGTAAGCTTTCAATGCAAGGAAATTATTTCGTTTGAACAAAATTCCTTCTCCTAAAGTTCCTTTCAGGAAACGTAACACTCTATATGTTGCATGAAGGTGAGGCTCCCGCAGATCATATATGAATTGGCTAATTACACTTACTGAGTATAGAGAACCTTTTCTTCTGTATCTGTATGAATCGATATTATTACATTCCAATTCCTTCCCGATACCTCCCAAGGAAAATTCCGAATTGGATCCAAAATTGACGGGTTAGTGTGAGCTTATCCATGCGGTTATGCACTCTTCGAATAGGAATCCATTTTCTGAAAGATTCTGGCTTTCGTGCTTTGGTGGGTCTCCGAGATCCTTTCGATGACCTATGTTGTGTTGAAGGGATATCTATATGATCCGATTGATTGCGTAAAGCCCGCGGTAGCAACGGAACCGGGGAAA
>NW_019268622.1:48154-107633 GCF_002738365.1 Cucurbita moschata | reverse complement strand
ATAGAGAACCTTTTCTTCTGTATCTGTATGAATCGATATTATTACATTCCAATTCCTTCCCGATACCTCCCAAGGAAAATTCCGAATTGGATCCAAAATTGACGGGTTAGTGTGAGCTTATCCATGCGATTATGCACTCTTCGAATAGGAATCCATTTTCTGAAAGATTCTGGCTTTCGTGTTTTGGTGGGTCTCCGAGATCCTTTCGATGACCTATGTTGTGTTGAAGAGATATCTATATGATCCGATTGATTGCGTAAAGCCCGCGGTAGCAACGGAACCGGGGAAACGTAACACTCTATATGTTGCATGAAGGTGAGGCTCCCGCAGATCATATATGAATTGGCTAATTACACTTACTGAGTATGAGCTAGATATATTAGTTTTCCCACTAGTCTTTAGTACATTTCTCTATCCACTGCAGGTTCTTTTGACTCACCCAATTTCTGATGTGGATCCACTAGTGTTGGTGCAAGTTTACATCCGTTTTTCACTGTTTCCATTAATAAATCCATCACATACTTTTCTGTGATATGAAAATGCCCTGGGTGAGTATGCTACTTCAATACCTAGAAAGTATTTTAGCCTTTCAAGTTCCTTGATCTCAAATTCTTTCATCAATCCCCTACTGGTTTCACTTTTTTCTTCTTCATTATCTTCAGTGACTATGATGTCATCTACATACACTAGAAGCACTGTAACTCCCTTTGTTTGTGAGTGCTTGATAAAGAGAGTGTGATGGTTTGAATAAGCTGGTAGGTTTGAGGTAGCTTGCAGAAGCATAGGCAGAAGCAGAGTTGAGTAGAGGCAACTTTTTTTCTTCACAATTGGAATGAAATTGGTCAATCTGAATGAAAATTGGTCACGGTGACGCAGCCTTCAAATGAAACTTCATCATGATTGATGATCAGCAGGAACGAAGACTTCAACGATTGAGTTAGGGTTTTGGTTCTAATCAAAATTTTCAAGATAGAAAAACTCTAATACCATGTTGCAAATCTAAATTAGAGGGCTGTTTTTCTTTTCTTTTTTTTAGAGAATTACGTCCCTTTTAGAGGGAAAAAGACTAACTAAATCTAAATCAACAGATAATCTAAATTCCCTTGATACTCGGTAATCTAAATAAATCCCAAGATAATAGGTAACAAGATAAGATAAATCTAAATAAATCTTTAATTACTAGGTAATAATATAAATAAGATTAACTACTTCTCTCGTTTAATGAGATTATATTAATATTCCTTCTATCAAGGTTTTTTCTTCAACCATTATAATAACCCCCTAAGTTGGTCTAATAACCATCAGGGCAAGCAAAAAAGGGTAAAGGACAATGAAGTTTTATGGGTTCAAACTCCATAGGAGCCACCTACTTAAAGAAACCAGTTAAGGTATACACATTGCAAGTTTAATTGACACTCACAATATAAAGACATAAAATGAGAGATGTTGAATTACAATAAGGTAGAATAAGACATAGAGAATAAGACAATAAGGTAGAATAAGACAATAGAGAAAAAGACATCCTAGTAAAATTCTCTCAGAAAACCTAACACAAATAATCACGAAGGCAACAGACCTCATTGAGTTGCTTCTTCAAATCTTCCAACTGCTCTTTTAGTAGCTCAGATTCCTTCTCAGCATTACTAGCTCTGCAAACCATCTTTTCCAGCTACAATAAAGATCATCAAGACAAGTTAAACGGTTTAGTCTTCCATGATGATCAAACAAATGTTGCTTGACATTTTATAAGAGAATTTTATATGTTCAGCAAGAATTCTTTCGAGGAATGTGATCGATAAGTGTCAACTTACATCTGCATTTATCCTTGAAACAGAAAGTTTTGATTCTCCTTTTAACTGCGCAAGCTCACCATGAAGACGTTTCCTTTCTCTTTCTATGCTTTCAGAAAAATGGTTTAATTTATCTTCTAAGAGTTTAGCTTTCTCTTCTGACAATGCAATTGAAGACTCAGCTTTCATCCGAAGGTTTGCTTCATTTTGCAACTTTACCTAAATTCAAAAAGCAAGAGATTAATAGAGCATCATGTACGGTTTTAGTGACCAATATGATAAACATGTACATAATGATGATTCTGACGCAGAATCTGATATCAGTTTGAGAAGATTCAGAATTACGGCCAACTTTTTAAAAAACAAGAAATAACTTCTCACTAATATAATAAAAAGGAATAAATGCTCAAGGGATACAAACACACAAAGGGAATGAAAATAACAAGAAAAAGATACAAAACAGTAAATACATCCACGTAAGGATTTAACCATGAAAATAAACCAGGAAAGAACAAAGAACTTTTCAATATCTTCACCCGAAAGACTTGGAGAGCTAGCAAACAAAAACTGAAGCTATGAAAAAGGCCGCCACCAAACACTTAAAACCAAAAGCTACTACAACCTTCCGATGAAAATCATGAATCGACCTCCAACTTTGCAACCAAGCATACAAATCAGCTACAATGCTCATATAAATTAAACAAGGTCAACAGACCAACGAGCTCAGCCTCCAAGAGAAATGGCCATACTACTAATTTTGAGTTTAAGGCTAGAATGGCCAACCCACAACAAAGTTTGATCTAAAACAAGATAACCACTATAAAATAAAACAAATATTTCACCGCCTAATTGAGCAAATTGAGGACTACCTCTGTGTAGAAACAACATAGTTGCAAAAAGGAAGGCAGAAAATGTGATAGCAACATCAAGTTGGCTGAAGTATCCAAGAGATTTTGATATAAAAAGGAGAAAGAATCTCGATTTCAGTTTCAAATCCAAAAGGAGGCTTTTTATTTTTTCTTTTGTCTTCGTTCTCAGCATTCCAAATCTTAAATCTTAATAAGAACGATCTTGAAGGAGAGACTTCTCAATTATTGTTCCACACTCTTGGAATTATCAAATAAGTTATCTCATTATTTCAAAACCAAAAACCTGTCAATTAATTAATGAGAAGATTCATCCCCTAACCCTTCGTATACCTTTCCACTAGACTTTCTGTCAACCAAGCCGACCCTTTATAGGAATCTCCAAGACCTTGAGTATTCCTTGATATTAATTTCATTGAAATGATAACAATAGGGAGCAGCTAAGCTTTTATCTGAAGCAATGTAGGTGGAATTGCCCGCATCTGAAACCCCAAGCTTCAATAATAGAGCAGAGTTTACTAGGAATTGACAAATGGACGCTGTAGGGAAAGTTTCTTTGAACTGATCATGGCTGTAAAATATGTGAGTATGCGATGAATAAGATAAAGAGGTGTGTTACATTTCGACCCAAAAGAAGAAGTTTCAAAGATGGAAACCCTATGTGTAGTCATGTGCAAAGGAGAAAAGGAAGCGGATGCCGAAGCCCTAATTATAGTCATTTGCAAAGAAGTGAAGAAGGTGAAACGTTGATGATGGAGAAGTTGCATTTGTGCATTGAAGATGACACAACCCATTTTTCAACCTAACCTGTGTGTTTTCTTCTGTCCAGCCCACATGGTCAACCCCTCTAGACACAAATTTGGGTTTTTCAACTCGAATTTTAGAGAACCATCCCAATATAAACTTCCTTAATATGACCCAACTCATACCCCAACTAACCGACTTTATTTCAAACGAGCCTAGGATGTCATTTTTCCATATTTGTGACATGGGTTTTGCTTCATTAAATTCGGCTGATGATACGGTATCAGTTCTACGCGATTCTTCCACCAATCTCTCCAAATTTCACACTCAACATTGTTTCAAATGGGTAAGTGATTAAAAGTAGGTTTTTTTTTAAGGGTTTGTAAAATTATTTACTATTCTGACAATGAGGAAAAAAGTATTTTGAGAGAAAATTTTCAAATCATCAAAAGAAGCAAATAAATTTGACTCATCAACTATATTGATATGGACCAAGAGACATCAATCATATAATATACTTCAATGAAGATGTGAAGAAAATGCTATTGAAATTATCAAAAGATATTTCAATTCATGCCACATTGAAGAAGAATGAAGCTTCATTGTTATAAATTTTGGGTGGATCATAATTTAGTGTGATTAAGAGTTATGGTGTTTCTTTAATGTATTTTAAGGCTTTTTTACATAGTGGCTAATTATGGTTATAAAGTATACATAGTGGCTAATTATAGTCACAAAGTATGAACGTTACAAACTCTTGAAATGCCTCATGTAAGGTCAAGGGTTTTACTTTGAGCCTAGATAAAGCCATGTATGTTATTTTTGTAAGGAAAAATGGAGTAAAAGAAGCATTTGTGCTTTTCTTTAGCCAATGGTTAAGTTTCTTTGCAAATTCTATGTAGTTTAGGTTGCATGTAGAATCATTCAAGCTTGACATGATCAATCTTACTTGTGAAGTGATTCGAATCTCAAATAAATGTTCTTGCCTTGATATATTCGATCAACAAGGTAATCCGAATCTTACTTCCCTTGTAGTGATTCCATATCATTTATATTGTTTGGCAATTTGTTTTCATCTCCTGGTCTTCTTTTTTCTTTTTAAACTTGAGAACAAGTTCTCTTTTTGGGTGGGTTAGAATTAATGTAAGGAGAAATGAAGGTAATCTAGATCAATCCACTTTTTACTATCTTTTGCAAATTATTTCCACATCAATTGATTCATAATAAAGATTGGAGTTTAGACCTCGTGGAGAAAAATCTCATCTATCCTATTAGGCTACACCACATTGATCTCTATTTTGGATCAACTTAGAAGAGGATTGTAAAAGTCCATTGATCTTTAAAAATTTTATTGTTTTCTATGGTTGACAACTATCTTTATATTTGTTTCCTTATTTCTGTTTTGTTTCTTTATTTTTAACTCCTTTTTGGAACTTGTGTCCTTCGAACTTTCATTCATTTTCATTATATCAATGAGAAGTTTTTTAGTTAAAAAAGACAAAAACTTACAATAAAAAAACATGGAGGCCTTTATCGAACCATGAGTTAGACTATTTTTTGTTTGGAACCATCATGTGGTAATGAATGCTTTTCCAGTGCCTATTGAATGAAGCATTCATGACCAATCAATTGGCTGCTCGGAATTGTCCAATTTGTTGAATAAAGAGAATGAGGAATGGGGAACCATCATGCAGTCAAAATCGGTCATGCATTTGTGGGACACTATTCAAATTAGCTCAGTAATTGAAGATAAAAAAAGTCTTCTCAACATAATTGTTCACCACCTTTTGATGTTCAATCACCAGATTTTTTGCAATGCTTCAAAGGAAAATCCAGAGATGGCAACTACAATCATTAAAGAAACATCTTTTGGTGATTCCCATAGGGCGCTTGAGTCTTCTAAGTCTTTAAGCATTCAAGAGGTGAAGAATTGTTTTGTTGCACCTTATCTTCATTACTACACTCGAAGAAAGGTGCATCATTTTTCAATTTTTCCAACCACCGAGGATAATACATTCCATCCAGATTGTATTAAAGAAAATGCTTCTAGCCCTTTGGCTCCATCGATCAAGAAAGTAATTTCTCATATTTGTAGTAGACAAGATTTTATTGTATTAGATTTTGATGGTGTTTTCACTAAGGGAGTATTTCATTTTTCAAACGATCTCACTACTTCTCCTTCCTCTCAAATTATGTTGATGATTGTGATGATGCATCTGAAGTTAGTTTGAGTAGTGTGGAATCTACTTTTAAGCTTATGGAAATTATAATTGATGATATTGGTGTACAAGATTCTTTTAGTTATGATTGGTATCATTATTTCAAGAAACAAACAAAGAGATTCCTCATTCCCTTCATTCAACAATGCCTATCAAATTTGCTTCTCTTATTGAACTTGTGGCCTCGAGATGCATGAAATTTTTCCATTCAACTCCCAAGACATTCGTTGTTGAAGTTTGATTGCTCTATTGCATTTGGGTTTGGGTTCAGTGGTTCTTGCTTGATGTTTTGAGGCTCAATTCTGCTTTGATCCCTAGTGGTTGTTCTTTTTGGTTAGAGCTCAGATCTTTGAGTTTTTCCAGTTTTTTTTGTTCAAAGTTTTTAGTTCTCGGGCGTTGTCTTTGGTTCCATTTTTAGCGTGCAATCTTTTGCGTTGAGTTTGGTCCTTAAGGCTTTCTCTTTTCTAATTTCTTTTTGTACAATTCGATTGGTACTTCTCATATTGAATGTTATTTCTATATCTTGTTCTTTTTTTGGTTCTCTACATTGGTTTATTTTGTGTTCCGTTGTGTTCTATTTTGCACTTCCTTGAAGAATGTGTATTTTTTAGTATTAGTCTCTTTTCAAAAGAGACATCTTATGTCTAGAGTACGCGAAATGGTTATCAAATGGACCTTGGACTGTTAGTTGACCATCAAAAAATGATGTAGCAATCAAGTTAGTTAAGTGATTTTATATAGGTCAGTTGGATATTTTATTAAGTTACATACTATTTTTTAAGTGAGCTGGCTTCCTCTCTTTTTCCTTTCTCTTACTATCTTCCAATGGTGCTCTCCATTGCCGCCCCCTGCTTTTCTATCTCATATTGTTAATCAATCATCTCCACAACTCTATTGTCCCTTCCAAAACCCTTGTTTAATTAGGGTTTGGAGAGTTTGGTTGGCTTTGTTTAGTTGGTTTTTTTCCTCTCTTTCACTCCGCATGGGAGTTTGTATCTTGAAGTTTTATGTTCTTTTCATCTATTAATGAAAATTTTGTTTCTTTGATTAAAAAAAAAAAAAGAACCAATGACTAAAGTGAGAAGAGAAAGTGCTCTCCCTCCGTGTTCTCCTCGAGGATAGAAAATAAGAATCAACCAGCTAGGAAATAAAACTCTTTTGGTTGTTGGACCTGAAATTCAAATGAACATACCTCCAGTTCACTGCTTATTTGCATTTGCTTCTTCAATTGTTCCCCGGAATCATTAATTTCTTTAATTAATTGCTCTTGCAAAACCTTTTCACGTCCCCTTGCAGCAGCAAGTTCTTGCTCTGTGTATAATAACTGTTCCAGAAATTTTTTTCTCTCCGATTCTGCGATAATTACAATGACAACTCAAATCGGCAAGAAAATTTTTTTTTGATCAAATATTGAAAACTAACATGAAAAATTACATGGAAGTAGAAATAACTTACCTAGGAAGAAACCAGCAAAGAACTAAAACAAAAACAGATACCAGCCCAACTAAATGATCAAAACAAAACCAAAAAAACCATTCACCTTAAGATAAACTCCATCCTATAAACAAGGAAGTACTACAAACCGAAAGATCACACAACCATTTTTTTTTTTTTTTTTTAACAAGTAACGAACTTTTCAATAATAAATGAAAAGAAAGAAAAAGGCTCAAGGATACAAACTCCTAGTGGGAGTGAGAACAACCAACAAAACCAATAAAGAACAAATTCCGTAAATTATAAGAAACCTAAAAACGACACTGAAGAACAAAGTGCTCGATGGAAAACAGCCACTGAAATGAGGTGAAAACTAACACAGAAAACCGATAAACCAGAACCACTGAAGCTAAGACCAACTCCAACGATGTGTAAGATCAACTCCTGAGCCACAGCCCCAGAAGACAAAACTTGGAAGAAAAGGTCATGAAGACACCAATAGGAGAGGGTGCTCCAACTTTACTTCAAAACTTCAAAACTTTACAAGGAACAATGAAAACAAACCCCTATTCAGACACAGGCCTGCTTACGGCAACCTTAAAAAATGAGAAAGATCCTCGATACTATTTAAAAATTCCTCTGGAACTTCCATATAGATATATTTAAACTTTGCAATAACACTTGAGGACATCCCCACGAAGAAGGATAAAACACCCCTACTTAGGTTGGAATTTGAAATAAGAGAAGACAGTAATAAAGAAAATGGAAGACAAGGAAAGGTCCCAACTCACAATATCAAGACAACCTTCAGCTAAAATTGCTTCCAAGGCAAGTGTAAGTATATGTTCTAGAAACACTAATACTACTCAGTAAAAGATTGATAAGAGACCAGCATCTTCAGTTTGAGATTTTTTTATAGGAACCTTAGTTTGCTGTTGATGTTATTTTAAATAGAAATATAATTTTAAATGATAGGTCAAAAGGAAGAAAAGTGTTCAATCATACAAACTCCCGGGGGGGGGGGAATAAAACACCCAAAGAAACAACAAAACATGACCAAACACAGCCCAAAAAACAAAACCAACTTCAACAAACTCCGAAACAAAAATCCAAAGAGAAATATCAACCAAGGGCACCCACTAGAGACAGGCTTTTGCATTAATCTCATACAAATCAACGCCACAGCTCCTTTAAAAAGAAAATTTTGTTCCTTTTTCATCTACTGCATTGTCAGGAAGGAGAGGAGGAGACTTATCAGACAGATTCTTTGAAGGATATCCAATTTCTTCACAAAAATGAGTACATAAAACCTTTTCAGACGTTACCTCACCAATCAACCCAAAAGCTTGAGCTAATGAGTTATGATAAATTTAATTATGTCAATCATTCAACATTTTCCTTCACTTGCAAGCTTACGAATTTGAAGAAGGCCCAACAAATGAAAATCAATATTAATTGGGGAGGGAAATGATACAATAGGGGTTCATACACAGGACTTCTCTGATACCATATAGCTAGGTATGAGAATAATTTTCTAATATATTCTTGAGTGAGAAAATAGGATTATTTATACAAGAGGGATCCCTAGCTATCGTTATTGTCTCACTGGGATCCCTCTTGTACAAATAGAGTTAAATTCTTCTTTCCTCACTCAATGACATAATGATACAAGAGGAAACCCAACAATAGAATAATTTCCATGAAATTTGCAGTCTCTAGAANCCCCCCCCCCCCACACACTCTCTCTCTCTCTCCTCACTCCCCATACCTCACTGATTCTAGCTTTCAACCGATTCAGCCACAAGTCTGTTTAGCTCCAGTTTCTTACCCGATTTTAGTTATTTTCTTTTCAAGTCCTGGAAGTTAGTAATTGCAAGATCAACATTTCGTTTTTTGGTTTAAATCTGAAAATTTTTATGAGGAAGGTACACAAGCAAAATGATGATACCCCTTTCTCCACCACACTTGAGGTGGTTTGAAAGATCCATTGTTAAATTGTTGCATTGGCCAAATCGACAGCACTTCTCCAAGCAAGCTTGCGATGATTCATGTACTTCTCATCTTTGAAAAACTCAAGTCCCCTGCAGGTTAGTTCATGAGATGTGTTGTTTGGCCCTCGTCAAGTGGCAGAAAGTACATTCAAGTGTCAATGGGCTTTTCAAAGAAGGGATGGCTTACATTTTGGAATTTGTTAAATGTTTCCCTACAAAGTTCTGATAACTTTAAGTCTAAGATAAAACCTTTATCTTAGCCAATACAATCTAAGACATCTGGAGCTATTAAAACTTTGGCTAAGGTAGTGGCTGGGTGTTTGCAAGAAAGACACAGAGCCCAGGTTTTATTGGTAAGAAAAATCAGAGTGGCAGCTTTCTCAAGGTTCTTATTGGTAAGAAAAATCAAGAACTGTTTAATGAAGGAAAATATTTTTCAACTTCTTAAATCCAAAGGCAAAGCTCCTATGGATTAGTGTGGTCAAAGTCATCCTATCAGAATTGTGGTTGAAGAGAATCGGAGAATTTTTCAAAATCAGCGCCTTTCTTGGTTTGGCAGATTTGAATCAGCGCGGTTAAAGTCTTCTTGATATTCTCAAAGATTATTGCTGGATGTTCTTATGGGGTATTTGTCTTAATTGGCATGCCTTTATTTCTGCTTTATAGTTTTTTTTTTTCTTCGTAGTGTTTGGTCTTTATTTCATTTTTTATTGTTTTTTAACTCTTCATTGGAGTTTGTATCTTTAAAGATTAGTCTCTTTTCATTTCCTTAATGAGAAGTTCGATCCTTGTTTTAAAAAAAAAAAAGAATTTATCAGCAATAGAACAGCATTCACTTTCCCTTGGGAGAAAAGCGAGCCTTCAAATTCCCTAGCTCAATATTTCAAAAGTCTAGAAAGATGTGGATAAACTTTCCCACTTTTTTTTCCAGGCAATGGGAAGAGGATTTGCTTTTGACAGGACGCTTGGTTTGGAGATTCTCCTCAAAAATTGTGGATGCCAAGTCTCTACAATATCTCTTTAATCCCTTCCTTATGGTTTCTGTAGCTAATAATAGGCATAATTAGTTCTCCTATTCCAAAAGATGTTTTACCGGCCTTATGGAAGTCAAAATGTCCAAAGAGAATCAATATTCTTATGTGGATGGTGATTAATAATAGATTGAATTCCTCTCAAGTTTTGCAAAGGAAGCTAGCTTTTTCTTCCCTCATGCCATCAATGTGTTTTTGTGCTCGTTGGCATGAGAGAACCTAAATCATTTGCTATTTGGCAACTCATTCACTTCATCTTTCCTTTTTTTTTTTTCTTTTTTTTTTTTTTAAACAAGAACGAAATGTTTCATTGAAGAAATGAAAAGAGTCTAATGGTGGAAACGAACTCCACAAGGGAGTGAAAAAGAGAAAGTGATAAAAGAAAGCAATAAAATTAAACAATCAATCACTCAAAATAAATTATAAAGACATTCCAAATGAAGGCAAATATCCTCTAGAGAAAATCCAGCAAAATCCTATGAGAGAGAACACCAAGAGGAAGTTTTCAAACGGACCAATTCAAATTTGTAAAGTCAAGATAGTTGCTTTCTTTTTAAGATTATTTGATTTCTTTCCATCCACAATTTGGATATTGGATAAGGAGGGCAGCTTGAGCCAACAAGAGCGTGAGTATGAGTAGCCAAAAAATAAATGTTTTGAGTGTCCCATTAGACAAAGTAATTTTTTCACCTTCTGCGATAGCTAAACACCCTGATCAGCAACTATCCCATTTACTTGCCTTGCCAGAATACCACGAGTTTTTAAAATTCTCTTTGATGCAGTCTTATCAAGTTTAGGGATTTGACTTGTTGCAATGCAATCTCAACAGATTTAACCCCATCAAACCAAGAAAACTGAGTATGATGTGTTGATGTAGTTCCATCTCCACATCAATAATATGCCCAATCATAGTCTCTGAGGGTACAAAATCTCGCAAAAAAATTACCCATAACTGCTCCCAAGCACTTTCTTGAAACAGAAAATCACTGTATTTTATAGCCCACATAATGATGGCTAATCTTATTCATTCCAAAGATGTTTTCTTTCTCTATAGTCATTTAGACCCAAAACAACTGTAAACTAACTAAACATGTCTTGTTGAAAAGAAATTTTAACCGAAAGAGTGTAACCACCTTTTAGAACTTCCAATGCTTTCAACTTGCTGTCATCCCACTTGATTAGCATGCCACCTGAACAGACAATGGATTTCACATTCACCTAGCTCATATCTTACAGATTCCATAATAAGTTGATGATTTTCCTATTAAAAAAGCCAACCTTGGTTTCTTGAATAAGCACCATATCAGGACAATGGAGTTGCAGGAATTTCTTCAAAATTGAACTTTTTTGAAAAATCTCCCAGATCCCTGATATTCCATGACAGAACCTTTCATGGAAAAACGAAAAATAAAATGCATTTTTAATTCTTGTTATGAATCCTCGTGGAACTCAAAGGAGAAATTTCATGCAGTTGCAGACCACTGAGCTCAAATAATGACGAAAACCTGCATTGGTTTAAAGAAGAAGAAAAAGTGTCATTGACGTAATGATTCTCAAGTTATTCATCCTTATAAGAGGAATTTTCCTGATCTGAATTTTGAAAGAGGGACTCAAAAGCTTCTGCAAATGGATCTTTTATTATGATAACATCAAAGTTGTTGCCATGAGAATGAAGATGCAGTTCCACACTACTCAAACTAACATCCGACTCATCATCAGAGTTATTAAAACAAGGATTAGATGCTTATTCAGAAGGTGAAAGGACTTTGGATAACTGAATGATACCCTTAAAGAGACTTTTATTCCAGCCAAATCATTATTACCAGGAGTGAGTATGAAAGGCTAATTGGGGCTTGAAGAATTACTTGAAAAGTCTTCTGTGAGCCAATATTCTTATAAATAATGCTCATCAGTAACCATTGGAAGTCAAAGGGATAATTTCTTTTTATCTTGTATGATAATTTGAATAAGCTGCCATAAAACCATCTTTTACTTCTTTGATACTCATTGAAACTAAGGAGTCTAAATCTTTGGAGGAATTATGAACCATTGCCTTGGAAGACAGACCATCATCAATTTGAACCGTTGCCTTGGGAGGGAGACCATCATCCATTAAAGGAACCATTACCTTGGAAGAGAGATCTTCGTTAAGTACAGGAACTGTTTCAATGAGAGGCCTGTTTTGTATTTCTTTAACTAAAGAAGAATCAATATTCTGAAAAGGCACAGTAGAAGGACCCACCTGTTCAGATAAAGGACAAATATTTAAAGATGTCTCCTCAACACCTGGTGCAATAAAAGCCTCCTTCTCTGGCATAACTAAACCTTCATTCTCTAACACATTAATGACATCCTCCTCGTTAAAAGATGATGATAGGAGCTGACTGTTGATGCTCGCCAGGCAGGCTAGGGACAATTAAAGCTTCATCTCTGGCATAATTAAAACAGTGTCCTTGGAAGCACTAATGACTCCATCTTCCATGACTTGCTGTAGCTTACATAAATCTAAGGAACTTGAAAAGTCATTTAAATACAGCACACCATTAAGGCTTCATCTGCTGGCATAATTAAAACAGTGTCCTTGGAAGCACGAATGACTCCATCTTCCATGACTTGCTGTAGCCTACATAAATCTAAGGAATTTGAGAAATCATGTAAAGACAGAACACCATTAAAGATATTTGGAGGATTTAGTGAAGTCACATCACCAAATCTAAGAAAAGAATGCCCTCTTTTTCCAGGTTCTTCTTTACTTCAATACGAGCTTCAGTACAGTCAAGCAAATTAAGGGTTTGAGACGAAACACTACCAAGGCCACCAGAATATTCTCCAATTGCTTCAAACGTGCTTAGTTCCCAATATGTTAAAGGTAAATTCTTTAGGAGATCCAATCTTCATACCCCTCAATAAAATTTGAATTGGTATGCTTCTCTTGACCAATTTTCAATTTTTAAATAGAAAATTTCATATGGCCTCCATTTTTCATCAAGACTCTTCAAAATCCTTTCTTCTAATTTTATCAAAGTCTTATCAACCATAAGCGCTTCAACTTTGTCTCTCGAGATCCACCATAGGTTGGGTTTGAGAGAGTGTGATGGGTGACTATCCAGCACAGTTCTAGAACACTAATAGTCTACCAAGAAGAGTTCAGTCGAATTAATGTTGATTCTTTCTTAACTTTAGGGTTTCTTGCCTTTCAGGAATTAACACCTCAATTCATTGATAACAAAGGAGAAATTCTAGCTTTTGACTCTCGATTAAATTTCAGCTTCTAACACCTCAATACTTTCATCTAATTTCAGCAAAACCTCATCAACCATAAGCGTTTTGACTTTTGTCTCTCGGATCCACCACAAGTGGGATTTGAGAGCCGAGTGATGGGTGACTATTAAGAACAATTCGGAGAGCCCATTTATTCTGTCGAGAGGAGTTTAGTCCAATTAATGTTGAATCATTCCTTACTTTAGGGCCTCCTGCCTTTTGAAAATTCACACCTCAATTCATTGATGACCGAAGAGAAATTTCAGCTTCTGACTTTCGATTAATTGCATCCCCTTGTAAGCAGCTGAATTCTTTCTTGATCTATGAACCAATTTAATGAAAAAACCAATCTTTCAACAGAAAAGTAGTTGACTATCCAAACTGTTGGGTCGGGATAAGCAAGACCTCTTGCTTCGAGAGAAACTGGAGTGTTGTCTAAGAAAGCTAATTTGGCAAGCATAGGTCCCTCGTACCAAAAAAGCAATGAACTCAATAAGCAAACATATCTAACACGTATGCAAGCATCGACCCCGAATAGCATCATCCGACAATTTAGGCAACCCGATGTTCCAGCAAAGCAAACCCCTTAAAAACCCATTACTTAATGAGGATTTGTTATGGTTCCTTTCTTTTTTTGATTTGAAACATCCCAGTGGAAAATCAAATCAACGGACAATACATAAACAAGGAAGAGGTTGGAAGATCTAATCCCAAGCCAACGGATGATACATGAACAAGGAAGAGGCTAGAAGATCTAACCAAAGAATGTGATAACCCTTTACAGTGGCCAATTGAAACCCCAAAGTCTTTATAACAACATCCTCATCCACTCGTACCAATGTATAGAAAGACATTTGCAATTATTACAATAGCGATGAGAGTTTATGACAAAAAAATAAGGATTTCGACGATTCTAGAACTTATGATCAGTGTTGTATTAAAATCGAATCTCTTGGAAGAAAAGAAAGTTGGGACAATTCGAATTGGGAATGACAAAATAGAAATTTACCACACATCCTGTTTTTTATCGCTACACCCTGTCATACCCCTACTCCAACTTTGCTCTCTACATAGAATCAAAAATATTAAAAGAAAAATGGAAGCATGGCTCGTTGAATTGAGAGGATTGCTACTACACGGACACATACTCAATCGTGCATGATCAACGACTATCAAAAGATCTGATTTCTTCTTTTGCATTAGGTAAGCTTAAGCTAGAGGGCAAACCCATGAAAGGATGAATTGAAGCACCAAAATCACCGACACCTGTTAGTAGCAGCAAGCAAGAGCAAATTAGAGGTTTGAAGGAAAGGAAACACAGTTCCTTGGCAGCGTGTTCATTTCCTTTTTGCCAAGTTTCATTTGATTTGTTGTGGTAATTAATCAAGACTGGAAATTGAAAAGTATCTTCTAAAACTTCTTTAACTAAAACCTCACAGAAGTTCATATTCACCACTTCTTTCTCCATTCAAACCCAAGAAGATGTTCAAATAGATTGTCTTCAGTGGAGTTCAAAACACTGACTGTCCCTCACGCTCTTCTTTACAGCCTCCACATAACTTCTATGAATTGGCTTCTCCTTAATCACAAGCTTATCCTTAACCACAGACAACACAGATGAATCCTCTACCAAAATCTATTTAAGAAAATCAATTAAAGACCAATAATGTTCTTCATAATTCTGAAGGAAATCTTTTAACATTTCCCAAAGATAAGCCAACCTTTTCGCTTTTTTTTTTTTTTGTGTTTTTTTTTTTGGAGAAATCAGCAAGTATTTGAATTAACTTCTTACCTCCAGAAGGAGGCCAAACAACACATTAAGTGCCATCCTTGGAGGGACCAACGCTTCAACAACTCAGTTGAAACAAAATCATCTCTACCTTGCTTAGAAAATTGAGAATACACAAGGAGTTGCAACAATCAACTAAGGAATGTTTGAACAACGCAAATGAGAGATCGAAGAGGAACCACCAACTTTGTCTCCATATCTTCTACAAAAAAGAAAAAAACACCGCATTGTTGAACCAAATGCATAAGAACTTATTTCGTACACAGCAGCTCCTCGCTTCCAAAACTTAGGAGTCTTCACTGATACACTTCACCTATTGGTAGAAATTATTTGGGATTTTTAATCTTCATGGGTATTCACTAATGGTTTCAAGCACAACTCTTCAATTGCTAATTGGTCCAAGTCTTCCTCCACGGCTTCATTTGTGGTGGGTTATAATCCAGTTAGGCTATTATATCAAAAATTCAATTGGCGCATAGTCAGTTCTTGAAAGCAATTGTTGGCTAGATCGTTTGAGGCAGCAAAATTCCACGTTTCTATTTGGTGTTCTTATTCCAAGCTCTTTTATGATTTTTCCTTACAAGATATATGTTTAAATTGGGTTGCTTGTATATTACCTTAGTATTTTCACTCTCTCTTTTTCATTCCTCCTTTTTGGAAATTTTTATCTTTCAGCATTAGACTTTCTTCAAAAGAATATAAAACTGCATTCACTTCATCTACCAGCAATTAATAGAACTTATATGCTAACAACTCACCAACTTTGGAGAGGTTCTCATTTAGCACGCCCAACTTCAATTCATAATCATGAACTTGCTTCTCTGCATTGCTTAATGCATCTAAGAAGTCTGCCTTCACCTGAAAAAGAAACACAATTAAAGTTCATGGTTCAAGTTCTACCAGTAATTAAGGAATAAAAGCAAGTAGACAAAATTGATTGGGACAAAATATGAAAGAGGTATTGGAAAGCTTATTATTGTGCAAAGTTCGTATGTGAGTTCTAAACTAAAGTTTAATGTGTCAAGGAGCAAAGACATTTGATTTCTAAACTATAATAAATTACTGTGAAATAGGTAAAAAGTATTGCAAGCGGCCAAACATACTTTGACATGGCATTCATAAAGAAGCTGACACAAATTGCACCATATCAACTTCTCCATGGAGGATAAAACCATTGGAGTAGTTCAAATATCATAGTTACCTAGCTTGGTTAGTCCACGCTGATTAATTAATGACAATGAATCGCCTACAAAGTGGGATCATAAATTGTCTTCTTTTCTTCCAGTGTTGATGCTTTAAAGGGACTTAACTGATATTAAACACATTGTGATGTCTATCTGGAAATAATCAAATTTTAACATGACCTGATAGAAGAGAGATCTAGCAATTAATACCAGCCTTAGATGGTATTATCATGCACCAAAGGAATTTTTTTTTTTTTTTTTTTTCTTATGTTATGATAAGAAACCAGACAATTCAATTGATCGAAGAGGTAAAAGTATAGCCAGGAAGAAATGTCTTTCCATTCGAAACAATTGGGAAAGAGGCAACAGTTTGCCTCCCTCTAAATTTACTCAAAATATCTCATGATTTGTCAAATTTCAGGGCTTATTTAAAATGTATGTCGGCTAACATACGAAATGGGCGGGAATGTCAAAATGGACAGTCTAATTCGAGTTCGCCTGCCCATTTAGATGAAGACCTCCTATTTTAGGAGTTTTCTTGTGACCTTAATCTTCAACACGATTGAGAAGCACATGGCTCTCAGATTCCCAGTGACTCAAAAGTGTGTTCAAACCACCATCTCCACAAAATAGTTAACTCGGTTTAGACAGGCTAACATTTACGCCTCCTAATAGAGTTCAGAAACATCAAACATTTCTAACGAACTTCACTAAATAGTAAGACTATGAAATGATGTATCAATAACAATAAATATATTTGAGAAAGGGACGTCATTTTCCGAACCATTTGGCGACATTGGTAAGTGCAGAGCATCTGCTCAGAGGGCTCGTGAGAACACTCTGGTTGTGTCGTTGCTGGCACCACGGGAAGAGGATCTTCATAGATAACGAGCGGAAGATCTGAGGCACCTGCCGATGAGGAATCGGGCAGAGCCCTAACATCGGATCGTTGCTTCTTCGGTGGAGGAGTCCTGACAATCATCTTGCTGCCTTTCCAGATTCCAATTGCTGTGTTAGGGTTTGTTCGCAAACTGCAGTTATGTGGCTACTGACCAATTTGAAAACAACGGTCGTTTAATGGCTGTATTCAGCTAAAGAGCTTCATCGCAACGATGCAATCTAATATGGTATGGAGGGGGAGGTGATGATGGAGGAGTAATTTTTCTTCCTTTTTTTTTTCTTTTTCTTTTCTTTTTTATTCTTTTTCATTTTTCAAGTTTGGCTCTTAAATGTTGAGACCACGCACGGTCTCACGGTCATACTTTTTTAACCGTGCAATGTCGTGATCTTGACACGCTCACGACTATCTTTAAGGGGAATTCAAGCCCCATATTCGTTTTTTTTCTTAGCTTTGTGGCTTCACCGGACCTTATGCGAGATTTGTCTTTGTCAGCCGAACATCGCTCGTACGGAATACAAGCTTGTTTGGCTACTCATGTCGCCTGCATGTGCATGTTCAATCATCTACTACACAACCGACTTGCTTTTACATTAGGCCAAGTCATTCGACTCAACCTTGCCTCTACTCAAGACCAAGGTCTTTCAATGCGACATCGCATCCAACATCATCTTGGTTCCCAATCAATATGGCCTATACGTCTTGACATCATCCCAAGTCACGGGATGTTGTCGGTCATCGCAACTCACTCGTTCATGTCATCGAGAACGGGGTCCATGTGGCGTTCATAACATCAAAATATCCCGAACATCCATCCATTCGAGTTCTATCAATGCATAGGTTCTTCATGCCCATGCCATGTCATTTACGGATACCGTACTGGATAGTGGGTGCAAAATCCAACCTCTGACACACAGGTAGGCGCACAATATTGGCATACTTGTACCCCCCGATACTGTCCTTCAAAATTTTATTTCAAAGAAAGTTGTCCAAGACACTTGTCTCGAAACGCTCACCCTTACTGTGACACATGCATGTGCCACAGGGCAGTTTACTTAGGCCACAAGGCCTAGGGATGGTGAAGAGATGACACCATGCTTCCCCATAAAGTACATTTGGAGGCATTCTCGAACGGAGGGTGTAGACATGATTTTGGCAAACGGACATACGGTATCATGGAGCATCCGCCCGCTGTTCAATTGACACTAAATTTGACAAGCTTTCATATTTCATGTGGACGGACTTAACTCCATAATCGCATGCCCAAATTTTCTTCAAAACCCCGACTTTAGAAGTTAAGGCCCATTGCCCTACCCAACCCCTCAACAAGTCTATCTTTGACACCCTTGTCTACTCGTTGCCTTTATCTTACTTATGTCTTGTCTTCTCATCAATGCTCACTCTATGTGGCGTGTTAGAAGATATATTGTTCTCCTCGGTCGCATCATGGCACTCGTCTAGGCTCTCGCATGATCGAATGAGCGCCACATGGTCGGCGCTTCACTTACCGTAACATAAGGTTCACAACCTACTCTTTTCATAATACGATTGTGACACATTGCAAAAAATAATTTAATATAAAAATGAGATTTTATGTTAAACTAAGAGTACGACCACGAAGTGAAAGATTTTAAACTTTCGATCAATAGTGAAAAGTTAAACTATTGTGTATGAAATTAAATACATTCCATGAGATGCACTAAATCTAGGCCTAAGGTCAATTTTATCCTAAGGGGTGGGTATAAGATATAAGTTAAATATTATTTTTTTAAAGCAACAAAAGAACTTGATTTAAACGATCACTCTTTATTAAATTAATATTAAGATAATGTACTTATGTAAAAAGATTCTAAGGACTTGTCTCGTCTTCTTTACCTGAAAAATCAAAAGTTGCAAATGTAATCTTGAACAATAGATTGTTGACGTACAAGAAAATCATGTTTAAGAAATAACTTAAAAGAGTCTATTAGAGTGTCCATAGGGCGTGGTGGGGACTTCTTGTCCTGTTCCCATCTCGTCCACCTATTTCATTCTTCATCTATATGAAATTATCAATTTTTTTTTTGTGGGGATCGATGAGAGATTTCTCATGGAAAATTTGCGAGGATCGAGTTCGTGGCTGGAAATTTTTTTTTGGTTTATTATTTTTTTAAAAAATATATTTATTTTAAAGTTTTCATCTTTTAATATAATTTTTATAAAAAAGATGGAAATAAAATCTTAATAAATCAATATACTTTTGTTTGGATCCGTGCAAACTTGAATACTCATTAAGGTCATAAACAAGTCCTATACGAAGTTTTGTAACATTTGGAGGCCTTAACCTCACATGCTTAAACATGAGTACAAATGTCTTGGTTTGCCACGTGGAACGTTGGTTTGCTACTACAAATTTGAAGGTGCATGTTCGATCCTTGACTGCGCAAGCGGACTAGACTTCCTAGATGTGTCATGGTCATGCTTCGATTCAAATCGAGTCGTGGTTCAAGTCTCCCATTATTGGAATGATGCGTGCCTTTGTCCTCCTACCGATGCGTGTCAACACGATGCCAAACGCGCTCCACCATCCTCTATTAGATACATATTCTTCTCTTGCTTCCCCTATTGGATACATATTCTTCTCTTGCTTAACGCGCTTGCCACCATTCGTACCGTGCGTGTCTACCTGATTTTTTATTGCTTGACCCATTTACCCAAGGTTGACTTTAGTTTTTGAAATTTTCCCTTTTTTTTTTTTTTAATATTTTTCTAAGTATTTTTCTCTTCCGCCTCATATTCAAATTCGATCTCGAAGATCATCAATAAAATCTTAAAATTTCGGGTTTTAAAAGAAAAAATCTAATTTTCAATTTCTCGTCGGGACTCGGATGTTACAACCGTGCACTAGATAGCTGTCTACATTTACATCATAAGTCCATTGTTAGGGTGATTTAGTAGCATTTTCATCTTTAAACTTCGATAGATTGATGATTTCTTTCTTATATCTAATATGTTTTTACCATGTTGACAAAGTTTATCAACATTTAAACCCATAACAAATTTTAATATATAATGTTCCTAAATAGTTTTCTACGCACAGCAAACACGACATACACGTAGTAACTGTCTTATTTTAAAATAAAAATAGAGTCGTTGCCATGACATTCATACATTTATATTATCTTTAACATTAATTTATTCAACTTAATATAATTTCGTGTTTGTCACGTATCCCTTAAATGTGAGTGTTTCCAATAACGAGGAAAACATGCAGGCTCGTTGCTTAAATTAAAGCATTTATACTATATAGGTGTAAATAAACTCTACAGTTAAAAATATATATCATTTCAAACTTTCACATCGTCTTTTTCCATGTTTATTAGGTAAAATTGAAACTTTAAACCAAAATCGAGAAGTGACATATTTAAAAGATAAAATTGTATGATTAGCATACCGTCCATATAATTAAGCTTTCAAACATGTTATTACAAATTTGAAAGTTCGAAGGACCTCTTTGATAGAAAATTAAAAATTTAATTTAACTAAAAAGAAGAATGAGAGGGAAGGAGAATCCTACGGTAAAACTCGTAGTTACTTGGTGTGTACACAGGTTGAGTCGGGTCGGATCGAGTTAGAAAATCTTTTGAACAACTTAAAATTTCAGGTTGGTTGAATTAGTGATCCAACCAATCCAAACAAAGTTCACAATCCAACCCAACCCAACCCTCTATTTTCAAGTTGATTTGAGTTGTGAGGATATATTTTTTTTATTATTTTAAAAAATCCTACTATCTCCCACACATGTTACATCCATAATTAAAATCGAATAAAGTTCAAATATCAAACATTCACAAGTCACAATCCATCACTAACATTGATGGTAAATGTAAAATATAATTTTCGTAATAATCTTAAAAGAATTAACTCGACCCAACCAAGAAAATGTCAGCTCACAAATTAACTCGAATTCTCGATTTTTCTAAAAGTTTAACCCAATCAAAATCGAGAAAAAAAAAAAATTAATTCAACTAAACTTTTATCATTTAAGTTGAGTAGTTCGAGTTGATCTGATTATCCAATCATATGAATATCTCCTAGATAACAGTCTTTACACGTTTTCATCCCTGAAGCCCTTCCATAAAAAGAAAGGAGTTGAGGGTAAAAATAGTAAAAGAAGATCGATGAAGCAATGAATTTGAGAGGTGAAAATAGTAAAAACATGAAAAATGAAAAAGGAGTGGTGGGCCAATTTTGCAGCGTAAAAGAAGGGGAGGACTTCAATTATTTTCACGCCAATGTCAATTTTCTCCCCACATTCATAACATGCGTTCCACGTGGCAGTCGCAGTAGAGATTCATTGTATTCACCGGGTCAAACCACACGCTTTTCACCTTCTCCATTCAAGTTGCGGGAAGATTCTTTATTTTTAAAATTAACAATATTCAAAATAATAACCTATTTAAATTTATTAAATCAATATATGTATTTTATTTTTAATTTAACCATTTTAAAACAACAAATAGAATCTATTTTATTTTTAATTTGGCTTTATACGTGGTTTAAATATTCTAAACTCCAACTTTACGTGGTCCAACTTCATCTATGATATTTGATTCATTCAAAAAAAATCAAATTTAGAATCTCTGGGTGGAGCCGAGCGTATCTTAAGTCTCCTAACTCACTCCTATATGGAGATAAATATTATTAAATGCTCAAAACAATAGTTATATTGTCCAAATAGTAGAATGAAGCAAAATAATAGCTAAGCCGAAGTGAAGTAGCCAAGCTGAGGGAAAGTCGTCTAGAGCTAACGGCTTGAAGAAGCTGCTCACATGAGCTTACGACGTGGATGAGTTGTATGGTTGGAGACAACTCGATCAACCCAACATATGTTGAGGACAACTAGGGCCTTGACAGGATTGAAGCTCATGGGTTGCGTGTGCTAGTCGTGAGCCTAGCATCACATGGGTCACTATACGATGGTGCAACCAGAAAAATCTTCATGGATGATTGGATCGTGAAGCAAGATGATGTTGGAAATGAACCCTTCGTTCACGGAACAGAAACATTAAAATCAGCTTTAATTTTATTTAAAACAAGACCAAAAAAAAAAAAAAAAAAAAAAAAACCTAAAGATTGAAGTCTTTAATCTGTTTGCTCCACTGTACTTAGTAAGTAACTTCATTGTTAGGGGTCGAAAAATGCAATCACATATAATCATAATTTATGATGGGATTTAATTTTTCATGACTATTCTTTGGACTCTACTCTATCTATTATGGATAGGGTTGGATGCGTTGAAATTCGCTACACATGATTTATGCATGAGCACATGAATTCATTAGGTGGGCTCGTACACATGTCCCCTAAGTCTGATTAACGTTGTTGAAATTAAATATAAAGAAAGGAAGCCATATCGTATCTTGGGTACGTGTTCGTACAAAACCATATTGGAGAAGTATCTCATGCTCGTGACATGGAACATGCACGAGCCTTGCATTTTCAAATCATAGATATACTTATGATGCATATTATACTTCCATACCTTTCATGCCATAACCTTCCTATAGGATGTACGAATGTGTACATGACCTATCATTCATTCTTAACATCCTTGACTCATCAAGTATCTCATAAGATATTACATGAATATGGTATCTAGGGTGCATTGTTTTTCATTCGATTGCCCTGGGCGCGTGTTTCTACCATGTCAAGGGCATCTTAGTTTAGAGCTTGAGCTTTAGCGTTTCACAACGTTTTCCTTCGATTTCTCTATTGGCGACACATGGCTCCCACAATGTAAATGTGCCATGCTTTAAGCCTCATGGATGCCGCTTCTATTTTGTACGCTTGACTCTTGTACACTCCTATATTTGAAAGCTTGCATTCGAATTCTAACGATGACGCCTACATATATTCATAATAATTTTTCTCGAGTTTGAGAATTCGTTCAAGTTTTCAAGTTTTTTCCTTTTTTTCGTAACTTTTATCTCTATAACTTGATTCAACTGGGTTCGTCACTAAAATAGATCCTCATAAGTTTCATTAAGTATAGAAATAAATAAACTCCATCAAATTAGGTTTTAAACTCAGGACTAACCCTTTCTTAACGATGGATTGGAATTCTAGCTCCCAGCTAGTTTATTCAAAATTTTTACTCTACAACAGAATTTGTTTTGTTTTAAAATAAATATATTCAGATAGCCATCATTAAAATATTTTTAAATTTTATTATAATTATAAATTTTAAATATAATAAAATTTTAAAATAGGGATAAAAATAGAGATTATATTCCTTATTTATATATATCAATAAACACAAAACTAACCGAACTAATATATTGTTAAAATAGGAAGTCAACCTATTATAAATTTATATTATATATTTAGTTATTTGTTTATTTGGAAAATAAATAAATTTAGTTACTTTTTGAAGGGTTAAATACTGTACTATAATATTTAAATCTAATTTTTAAAGATGTTTTATATTTTTTTAATAGAAATTATATATATATAAAAAATGAAGTTTTCCCTTAAAAAATAATATATCTTTAAAAAAAAAAAATAGGGAAATATTTTTTTAGATAGTTAATTTTTTCTTAAGGATGAATATTAAAATAGGTGACAGGTATTCATGTATCTTCCCATATTTCTACTTTTTAAGAACTATTTTAATTTTAATTTATTATTTTTAGATTCATCCAAAATTTATATTTCTATTTATGTTTATTTGGAATGCAACTTATTTATACTCATTTTTATTAATAATATTAACAAAAAAAAAATCTAGTCTAAATTGCTTAATTAAATTTTAATTGCTAGAATAAAAGACTTCTACTCTAATTAATAATATTAAGAAAAAAAAAGTTTGAAATACTAATTAATTTTTGTTTAAAAGTAACAATAAATATGAAAACGGATTAAATTGAGAAGATTTAAAAATAGAATAAATATATGGTTTTTAGTGGTCATAATGGATAGAGAGAGAGAGAGAGAATAAAAGTAATTAATTAAGAAAAAAGAAAAAAAGAAAAAAGAAAAAAAGAAAAAAGAAAAAAAGAAGGGAGTTGGGGCAGAGGAGTTTACGGGAGAGAGTGTATCCCTTTGGGGGCGCCCCCTTCCCCCGTGTTCTTCTTGTTTTAATTAATTAATTAATTATTATTATTTTTATTTAAAAATTTAAAAATAAATATATAAAGCAAACCCCCAATGGCCCAGCTCCCGTCTTCCTTACATTTCCCATGCCAATTCCAACTTTTTTTATTTTTTATTTTTTTGTTTCTCTTTTGTGGTCTAAGTTTCCAAGTCTACACACAGACACACCCATCCCTCTCTCTCTCTCTCTCCTCCCTTTCTCTCTCCTCTTACACACAAACAAAGAAATTTCCTTGTCGGCTTGGACCAAACACCATCTTATCGTTTCTTCTTCCCCCTTCCATTCCATTCCATTCCATTCCATTCCCCCCTCTTCCACCTTCTTCTTCTTCTTCTTCTTCTCCTTCTAACCCTACTTTCTGATCTTCCTCTTTACAACCCTCTCAATATACTGAACCAGCTGTTTGCTTCACTCATCTTCAGGTTTGTGGTTTCCGGCTTCTTTTTGATTCTTTTTTTACTTCTGGGTTTCCTTATTTTCCTCGTTTTTCTTTTTCTATGTTTCTGCTTCTTAATTGTCCTTTTTCACCAACTGGGTGTACCTTGGATCGAGCTCCTGGGGGTGTTTTGCTTCAATTGCCTTTCTGGGGTTTTCTTTTTGGGGGGTTTTTATTTGGGTTAGGTGAATGTGTTGAACTCATGTGGGGGGTTGTGATTCTTGTTCTATTTCTTGGATCCGGGATATGGGGATCCAACTCCTTGGGGCTGTGTTGTTTATTTGAATTGGGTAGTCTTTTTATGTTGTTGAATCATAGGACGATCCACTTTGTTTTTTTTTTGATGAAGTGGATGTGTTCCTTTGTTGGGTTTCAATTTTATCTTTGAAATCGTGGATATCTCATGTTCTGATCGGATGTGCTGTTGAAGTTCTAATAGCGGCTGCCTTTTTAGCGCTTCATTTAAGATACAAAAAGTAAGGTGCGGCTAAGCTAAGTATCTGAGGCATTTATGGATCTATAAGGCCGCCCCTATCTAATAGATACCATTTGCTGTTGTTCTGGGTTGGTATTAAATATGTTCGAAGGACTTATAGATGTGTTTAGCTTTAGCCCCCCATGCGCTCTGCATAGATAGCAACGCATTTAATTGGATACTTGTGATTTAATTGTTTAACACATCCACCACCGGTTTTCCAGGTCGGCGATTGGGTTCATTTGGAACATAAATATCTCTCTGATATTATCATGTCCTTTTCAGCTGCCTCGAATCTTCCCTCAGGAGGACCCCATTCAGGTTTGTGTTTGTTGTTTATGAAGTTTGTTCCATTTGTAAATTTAAGCTAGTATAAGATACCTATACTGAATTGTGTACGATTTTTGTTTTACAACTGTTTGGTGTTTCTAAAATTTTTCATTCCATTAACATGTCGTTTATTCAGCCTTCTGTTGCCTTATTGAACATGTACCTTGTTTTTCTATTTTCAGGGTCCTCTTCTGATGCATTGTATAGGGAATTATGGCATGCCTGTGCAGGACCTCTTGTCACCCTTCCTCGCCAAGACGAACGAGTATACTACTTTCCACAGGGTCACATGGAACAGGTATCTGATTTTGTGATGCAATCTCCGCGTTTGCTTTTTAGGACTATATAGGTGCGAGATCCCACATCGGTTGAAGAGGAGAACGAAGCCTTCTTTATAAGGGCGTGGAAACCTCTCCCTAGCAGATGCGTTTTAAAAACATTGAGGGGAAGCCCGAAAGGACAAGCCCAAAGAGAACAATATCTGCTAGTGGTGGGCTTGGACGGTTACAATAGGGGAAGAATGTTAAGATTATGAATTGAACTGATATCTTTAAGTTAACTTGTGGGGTTAAGCCCAAGCCTAACTTGATTTAGTGTGCAATCTTTATGTTTTCGTAGGTGCCTGGGATTTTTATATTAGTTTATAAAGAAAATCATGATACTAATGGATATTTGGATAGAATTACGGCATGAAAGTCCGACCAAGTAGTTAATACTGTCAAAAACTTGTAAACATTATTTAAACTTCAAGTTTTAGATTAGTTTACATTATTTGTTTTAACTTCAAAACAAGTTATTTTAACTAATTTGTAACATATATTAACCTACTGGAATTCGTGTCTTTTGTTGACTCCTAAAAGACGTTCTATAGATTTCTTGTAACATATATGTTCTTTTCACTACATCAACGAGAGTTTCTTGTTCGATATATTGATGCTGAAAATGTTAGAAATTCAGAGTTTGTTTTATCTCATATGTTTAGCTGGAAGCCTCGATGAATCAAGGATTGGAGCAACAAATGCCTTCATTCAACCTAGCATCAAAAATACTTTGTAAAGTTGTCAATGTTGTTCTTCGGGTGAGATTTATTGCACGTGGTGGTATATTTTTCCCGTCTTTCCCATATCGTTGGCTAAGTGACTGGCATATCTGTGCACATTGTAACGTATCTAATGACTACCACTTTGGATGCTAGGCGGAACCTGACACAGATGAAGTTTATGCTCAGATAACTCTGTTACCAGAAAGCAATGTTAGTTCTGTACTCTTTCATTCTTTGAACTCTTGAACTATAGTAGGCAGCCATCACAGCCAAGCATTTTTAATGCTTGCATTGTACATTTGAACTGATTGTGGTATTCAATCTCTTTGCTGTTTTTTAATAATAATTGTGTCGATATCTCTAACTTCTTTTATGTCTAATCTTTTTTCATGAGCAGCAAAGTGAAGTAACGACCCCAGATCCTGCACTTCCTGAGCCGACAAGATGTAACGTCCACTCATTTTGCAAGACGCTCACTGCTTCTGACACTAGCACTCATGGTGGCTTCTCTGTTCTTAGGAGGCATGCCGATGACTGTCTGCCACCTCTGGTTAGTAATAGAAATGATATTGCACGCCAGCATCCATTTTCTATTTCTCTTCCGTGTTATAAAGTCCTTTCGTTTTTCAGGATATGTCTCAGCAGCCACCATGGCAAGAATTGGTAGCAACTGATTTACATGGGAATCAGTGGCATTTTAGGCACATTTTCCGAGGTATGGTTTATAAAGTCGAACAAGTAATAGACATGTGAAAAGCTTTAGATGTTTGCTGTCCTGGCTAATAAAGATTTCTCACACATGAATTTACACAAATACATATGTACGATCATACGTGCACAAAGCCACACATTTTTTTCATTGGACAAGAAGAGTTCCCCCAGTCACACACATGATTTTGATATTGATACATGAAATTGCAGGTCAGCCAAGGCGTCATTTACTAACAACTGGGTGGAGCGTCTTCGTTAGTTCCAAAAAGCTAGTAGCTGGAGATGCTTTTATCTTTTTAAGGTAATTTTGTGGCTTTCCATTTAAGAAGAATGTCTATTTCTTAGTGGGATTTAGATGAATCTTGACGGAACGAGTACATGATCTCTTTTGTTATGTGCGTTACTTCACAGAGGTGAAAACGGGGAGCTTCGTGTTGGGGTGAGAAGACTCATGAGACAGCTAAACAACATGCCATCTTCTGTTATATCAAGTCACAGTATGCATCTTGGAGTTTTAGCCACTGCTTCTCATGCTGTTGCAACTGGAACGCTCTTTTCTGTCTTTTACAAGCCAAGGTTTGTCATCTCTACGTAGCTTTTGTATCTTACTCCAAGTCAGCTGTTCGCTTTTGCCATTGTCTTTTTGATTTATCTCGTGCAACTAGCGAATTCCCGATTCCTGAATATCCTTCCTTATGACAGAACAAGCAGGTCTACATTTCTTGTAAGTCTAAACAAGTACCTTGAAGCTCAAAACCATAAACTCTCTGTCGGGATGAGGTTCAAGATGAGGTTTGAGGGCGAGGAAGTACCTGAAAGAAGGTAACCGTGTCAAGCTCCCCAGCTCTTTTATCCTTCATTGATTGGTTGATATATTAACTTTTGTTATATTCTTCGACAGTTTTAGCGGAACAATTGTTGGTCTTGGAGATAATGCATCACCTGGGTGGGCTAATTCTGATTGGCGATCTTTAAAGGTTAGTTAATTCTTTTATATTGCTTCTCGTGTTTCGTCAAAGCTCAGTCTAGACACGTTATGTGTTGTGTATTGGATACAACACTTCCTCTTTCTCTGAGTTCAGTTCCTTATATGATATGAAATAAGGTGTCTTAATCATGCCACAAAGACTTCATGCTGGAGGACAAGATTGTACCTTACGTATTTGGATTTAGGGAGGTTTCATTGTATTTTTCAATTTTAGAGTATTAGTTTTAAGGTTTTAAAGTTTCAATTAGTTTGTGGTATTGATGGGCATACAAGTTACAACCTTTTAATTGACCATAGGTCACTATAAGGTTTATTATCAAGGCTATAAATTGTCCGTTCATGTTGTATGAAGGTTTAGATTTGCATGATAGAGTCATTCAAGTAGTCTTGATCAAACTATCGTGTGGAATAATTTGAATCATGAGTCCAGAAATGAGTGTCCTTTAATCTTGATCATCAAGGCAATTCATTCCAAAACTTTCCATTGGTTTGATTCTTTATCATTTTTGAGGTTCTTGAATAATTTAGATCGAAGGGTCTTGTTCTTCAATAACAAATTCCAAGAGTTTTGTAACATTTGGTATCAAAGCTTTAGGTTCTAAGTCGGATGTATGTTTCCATTGTTTTTCCTACTGAAATTTCTTATTTTTTCATCTCATCACATTCTATCCAATCATTTAAAACAAAAAAAAGGTGTCGTTATTATTTTTTGCATATTTTTTTTTGTCTTCTGTGTTCTTATAGATCTCGTCTTATTCTAAAACATTGTATTTTATAAGATCTTGAAATTTGGGTTGCATAGAGTAGAAAAGTATGTACTTCGATAAAGGCGTGTGGAAAAATTCTTTTTCTTGTCTCTTTGCATTCCTTGCAATATGTCACAAAGGAGATCAACCAAATCTATGTTCCATCAAGCACAAAAATACATTGTGAGACCCACAATGATCCATTTTCGATAGCTTTTCAAGGAAATTTGGATGAAATCCACCGATCTATGAAACACGTGTCTAAATTACGTCAAGAGTTGAATTTATGAGACCAAATAAGTGAGAGACAAATTGTACAACCTATTCAAAAAGAGGAAGATTATCTTATGCCCGCTAGACAATGTTTCAAAATGATGGTATTTTGTTACGGATGACGTGGAGACCAGCAAAGACAATATGCAAGTATATGTTGTTCCATGTCCATTAAGACGGAAAGTGAAAAGGCGAAAGAGTGTGAGAGAACAATGTTTGGTATATGTAAGGACAAATACACAAACTTGAAAGCGAAAGGACTTTCTTTCTAATGGTAGCGTTTAACCTAAGTGTACCTACTTTTTCTATTGAATTATTGCAGGAAATTATAAAATGCTTATTGAAAAGCAAGATTCAATAATTGATTCTTATTCGAGCCAACATCGAATTATGGACAAAACAAGACCAATGAGCTACACAAGAAACGACACTCCCATTTCACTTCTACATCCATGCATGACCTAAAGATAAAAGTGAAGACCTCAAGAAGATTAAGACCACGAAATGCAAATGATTTTAAGTTTGCATTACAAGGAGATCAATTGGATTCAAGGATGAATCCTCTTGAAGAAGGGAAGAACGGTACGAAATAAGATGTCTTGATCATGCCACAAAGACTTCAGGGTGGATAACAAAATTGTACCATCCATATTTGGATTTAGGGATGTTTCGTTGTATTTTTCAGTTTGAGTATTATTTTTAAGGTTTTAAGTTGCAATTAGTTCGTCATTATGGTATTGATGGGCATGAGAGGTTACTATAAGGTTTATTTTCATGGCTATAAATAGCCTTTCATGTTGTTGTGTTAGTATAAAGGCTTAAAGTTGCATATTACGCTTCTTAAGCCATGAGTTTGCTCCTTTGCATTTCTTGTGTTCAGATTTGCATGTTAGAGTCATTCAAGTAGTCTTGATCAAACTATCTTGTAGAATGATTCGAATCATGAGTTCTTCACTCTTGATCTTGATCATCAAGGTAATCCGTTTCAAAACTTTTCTTTGGCTCGATTCATTATCGTTTTCAGGGTTCTTGGATAATTTAAATTTAAAGGTCTTGTTCTTCAACAAGATTATTAGATCAATTCCCAAAAGTTTCAATAGATAGAGTTGTTGCAAACCTTACTGCCTAAGAGGCATGTCCGATCATCGATGATAGATAAGTATTCATAAAGAAACGTAGTGGGTTCTCATAGTATTGATCTTTCCCTTACCGATAACGTGTGAGATGGTAGCCTTTAGATGACAATCCCTTAGCCAAATAAGCACCAAAAGCTAACGTAACCTCTATCATCTGAAAATAAGAGACTTTGAATCAATGATTTATTTTATAATTCAATAACTCACTTCTTGGTGTTGGTTGATATAGGTGCAATGGGATGAACCTTCATCTATCTTGCGTCCAGATAGGGTGTCTGCTTGGGAATTGGAACCACTTGTTGCTTCGAACCCTCTAAGCTCTCAGCCTACGCAGAGGAACAAGCGTCCACGGCCAACTGTTTTGCCTTCACCTACGGCCGACGCAGCTGTACTCGGTAATACATACAACCCTTCTTAATAGTAATAAATCATTTTTGATTTTAGATGGAACATTATTGATATTATCTTTATGTACTAGGCGGGTGGAAACCTACGGTTGAATCTTCTGCCTTTTCGTTTACTGAGCCACCACAGCGTGGAAGGGACGTGTATTCATCACCGAAGTTCAGTACTGCTGCTTCGAATTCTCTTGGTTTTAATGGGAATAGTTCTCTTGGCGCTGTGTCGAGCAACAACTACTGGTCTAATACCAATAGGGTGGAAAATATTATTGACACTTCATCTCATGGAGCTAACAGGGAACCCATTGAAAAGAAACAAAACACTAGAAATGGGTGCAGGCTTTTCGGGATCCAGCTTCTTGGAAATTCCGATGTCGGTGAAGCTTCTCCAGATACAACTCCTAAAATGGTCAGTGAGGATAGGTCGGTTCCACCAGTAGACACGGAATTCGACCAGAATTCTGAGCGATCAAACGTTCACCGATTAAATATTCCTTCAGTAAGCTGTGATGCTGATAAATCATGTTTGATTTCCCCACTAGAGTCTCAAAGCAGACAAATCCGCAGCTGCACGAAGGTATTTCAATCCATCGACCTTTCATCACTTCGCCCGTTCTTTTTTGAGAAGAAACATATTTCATTGATGTATAAAATTTATAAACGAAGGTTAAATATATATTTTTTTCAGGTTCATATGCAAGGAATTGCCGTTGGGAGGGCCGTTGATTTAACACGGTTCAATCAATATGATGATCTACTTGGGAAACTGGAGGAGATGTTTGACATAGAGGGTGAGCTTTGTGGCTCTGTAAAGAAATGGCAGGTTGTTTACACCGACGACGAAGATGATATGATGATGGTTGGAGACGATCCATGGAAGTAAGTACACGTTTTAATCCCATCGCCGAACACACCCAATTTTTTTTTGCCTGTTCAATATTATTACAGAAATCGGAACGAATCAAAAGCTTTCATCCACCTAGTTATTTGCTATAGTTGCTTAAATCGAATGGTGTCTTTTCTGATAGATATCTTAATCATGTGTGGATTCGAAACTTGGGGTTTATGTATGGCTTTCTAAATGATTGCAGCGAGTTCGTCAGCATGGTAAGGAAGATATTCATCTACACGACCGAAGAAGTGAAGAGACTGTCGCCGAAGATAAAACTCCCCCTTGGTGGAGAGACAAAGCTTAGTAAGCCAGATTCCGATACGACTGCCAACCACACAGAGGATCAGTCGTCCATCGTCGGGTCAGATTGCTGATGGAGATGTATCCTATGCGTATAGTCACTGGCAGAGGAAAAAGAAAATGTGGAATCTTCATCAGGGGATGGGGAAGTGGAAGAAATAGGTATCGTCTTGCAGGGGTCGATCGAATGGAATCTGTAACAAGGCGTTCGTATATTTTCACTTGGAAACTCTGAAGATTCCAACGACGACAAAGCTAGCTGCAGGAGCTGCTACATATATGAAGGGGGTTGGGGTAAATGGTGAAGGCTTTCTGAGCTCATCAATAGAGTGAGGAATGAGTTTGTTATTTAGGAATAGTGTCCTGTGTTTTAAGACGTTGTAACGAATATTTGTAGCTAATAAGGTTCGGTTCGGTTCGGTTTAGTTAATTTTTTGGGGGGTTTTGTGTCTCCTGATTATGAAACCAGAGGTTGCATTTTTGTACATAAGGAACATGTGATGCTGTCTTGTTTTGCACTATATTGATTGCAGGAGTCTGTTTTTGTATGGGTTGTGGATGATAATGGAGGGAGGAAGAAGCTCAAAACATCTTCCATGCTTCCAATGTAAATGTAATGTTATCTGATATTATATTTTTGATTGCCAAATGTTATTGAATTTATGAAATTATATGGGAGGATGGATGAAATGATGGAGGGTAAGCTGTGGATTTAACTCGAACTTTATGCGAACATATTCGTTCTTATTTCTTCATGGTTTTATTTGATTCGAGTTGCTATAGGTTCGTAACGAGGAGTTTTATATATTGAAGAAAACAGAAGAAAACACCTGAAAGAGAAGATCGAGAATGTATGATTTCAATTTTTTTTTCGGATTTGGATTGATCATATCTTTCTCGTTTTTTCTGAAACTTGTTCCATTATGTTCTTGAATTTTAGATCTACAAGTTTGGTGGAGAAAGTAATTTGATTCGAGTAGCGGAACACCCAAAACGAGGGGCTCTTCTCAAAGTCCATTTTGCAAACCGTTTTCGTTCGTTTTTTTTTTCTCTCAAACTTAATTTAGGGCATATTTGAGGAGTTGGATGAAATTTGGAACTTTCGAAAGGCCTGAACTTGGACAAAAAGTGTCGAGCATACCAAGTGGCTCCTTGGAACTTTTGATTTAACTATGCTTGTAGTATATATGAAAGCACGATAGAAGAAACACATTTTAGAAATTTGAGTATGAACTGAGTTGAATTTATTTGACCTATGTTTAGATAGTTATACCATGTCATGATAGTATTAGATAGTTTGTTGGTTAATTTTCTTTGAGTAAACTTGTCATAAATGACAGAGGTGTAGGCTGAACTTTAGAATGCACGAATCTTATGAGAACTTATAATCGAGATCGCATGTTGAGGGCCTACAATACAGGTCTAGAACTATGATGACTACGGAAGATTTTCGTTACATCTGAGTTTAGATTTTCGTTCGTACTTGTTTTTTTAAATCATGTATTTCGTGTATTATAAAATGCATAAACTTGTAGTATGGTTTTCTCGTGGTACCGTCTATCTTTAGTAATAAAAAATTTCATTAATATTTTAACTGAATTTCTGAACATGTTTAAATGTTTTAAATTTATGTGTATTTTCAAATATTTTATGTAGATAAATGATGAGCGGTAGCTCGAGGCTCTTGAAAAGCAAGTCAAGCTTAAACACCAAAATTACACAGACTTTAAAGTAATATTTTTGAGAATATTGAAAAGATTGAATAAAGGGAGTGGGAGTGGAGCGTATAGGAGAGGACAAAAGAGAAAAGCAACGGTCACAAGATCTGAAAGATGCAAGCAATCATTCAAATCCCCATTTCACCGAACCAATTGCCTCCACAACTCCACAATTCAAACTCTCTTAACAATGCTCAAGGCCGCCAAGAAGAAACTCAAATTCTGGTCCAGATCCAAGAAGCGGAAGAAAATCCCCAATCCCAACGATTTCCCTCCGCCCTGCCATTGCTGCACTTGCCATTGCTCCTCCGCAATCCAGCCCTCAGCTCCGCCACTTCCCCCATGGCTAGACGACCGGATCTTTCCGCCGTCGGAACATCCCGAGGAAGCAGAAATCGCAGCGCCGCTTGTGGCCGCTCCGCTGTACCAGCATTACATGGATCCGGATCCGGTGTACGGAGTGCCGATCATCGTGCAAACAGATAGCAGAAGAGATGGATCGAGATCGAGAAGGTTCGCGGTTTCCGGATGTGTCGGTGAGTTGGGGATCAGAATAATTGGATGCTTCTGTCCCTGTTTTCGCACTCCAGAAGCTTAGTAAGCGATTTGACTTTGAAGGAGTTGTGTGAATTGAATTTAGATTTTCACGTTCCATTTCTGCTCCGGAAATTTCTTCAATGTTACAAAACAAATCAATAATTTTTAGTAAATACATCATAATATTGTGGTTACCATATATATGTTTCACTCAACAATTTCACACACTTTTTTTTGTTCCAAATGTTTTTAATTTTTTAATTATGCTCTCATCCGAATTATCCATAAGTTTG
Source organism: Cucurbita moschata (assembly GCF_002738365.1). NCBI lineage: Eukaryota > Viridiplantae > Streptophyta > Magnoliopsida > Cucurbitales > Cucurbitaceae > Cucurbita > Cucurbita moschata. The sequence goes on along the minus strand of NW_019268622.1, from coordinate 73,013 downwards.
TATATATATATATATATTTTGATTCCAATCACACCTATGTGATTACAATGAAATTACTTGTTCTGGTAAGGCTTTAGGTTTGGTTCTTAAGTTCTAAGTCCTTGTCACGATATTGTCCAAAGACCTTCATTTTGAGTTTTGAGTTCTTGAACCTTGAATCTGACCAAGAGTCGTCTTAGTTTTGAGGTTCTTCGTTTCTAGTCGTGAGAATTTAGATCTTGATATAGGTTCTAGTTTTTATCCTTAATTCTTAGTTCTTGTTCGGGTCCTTAGTCTTGTTCCTAGTTCTTGTTCTTTCTTTTCGTTCCATTTCTTAAGACACTGCCCCTTAGATTTATGGTGAAAGACTTGTATTCCAGGTTTTATGCGTTCTAAGCGACACTCTAAACCAACGTCTAATGTTTCTTATGTTCTAAGCAACACAGTCTAAACCTACATTCAAGACTTCTTGCGTTTCAAGCGATGTAGTTTGAACCTATATCCAGTGCTTTATGCATTCTCTGCAATACTGTTTGAAACCTATCCCACAACTTCTTACGTTTCAAGTGGTGTAGTCTATGTTCCAAGCGACGCAGTCTGAAAACCTATGCCCAAGGCTTTTTACATTCCAACATAGTTTAAATACCTACCCCTAGGGCTTCATACATTCCAAGCAGCTTAGTCTAAAACCTACATCCAAGACTTTTTTTATTCCAAGCGATACAGTCTGAGAACGTATGCTCAAGACTTCATATGTTCCAAGCGACATAGTCTAAATACCTATGCTCAAGGCTTCATGCGTTCTAAGCGGCGTAGTCTGAAACTTGCATCCAAAGCTTCTTACGCTTCAAGCAATTCAGTCTAAGTCATGAACATGTTGTACACTATGAGAACCGGGGGTTTCTCGAGTTTCTGAGTTTGAGGATCTAAGTTCTTTATTCTTGAGTGGTTCCTAACAATCTTCTTTGTCTTAATGAATATAGGCCTTGTGTTGGTCTTTCCTTAGTTCTTGTCTACAACATTTTCTTAGTTTTTGGGATTCTTAGGTTCTTATTCTTAGAGGCATAAGTCATTACATGTTTTCTTAAGCCTTACTCAAATTTCAAGTAAAATGTCTGAGTCATTCAAAGTGTCGTAAAGTCGTACAATGCTCTTTGAAAGTTATAGAAGGATCTTGAATCTTGGTTGGGAGTCATTAGAGATAATTTTATTCTTTCCCATAGACTTTGGCTTATACCCCTAACGTATTCTAACATTTTTGAAATTTTATATACTCGATGCTTCCAATATTCTTCTGGACTGCATAACCATTTTTGTGTAGAAACTAAGGCTTATTAGACAACCTAATAGAGAGCTCCTTCGACCCTCGACTTCCTCGTGAATTCTTCCTCTCTCATCCCATTGAAGCTCGATGCATTCTTTGATTTAAGCTTAATGCATTAAAATTTATGCCCTAAAATCTCGAAATTAATTATTAATAATATTTTTTATTATTTTATTTACAATTTAATATTCTGGTATGAAAATCCAAAGTTATTAATGTAATATTGAACAATATGTGGTTGACATACAAGAGGATCGTGTTCAAGTAATAACGTTAAAGATCTATAGTATATGGATAAGGTTGGATGCTTTATCCTGGTAACACTATTGATACGACCTATTTTATAATTGTTACAAATAATTTGATCCAAATCGTTTATGTGGAGATATGTAAGTGGAGGTACCTTATACAATGAGTTTGTATAAAACTAAACCAAGAAATATTCAATCTCTCTTTATAAATCTGTTATTTGAGAAGATTAATATTTCACATGATGATTATATGTGACTCGATCCTAATCTTGAGTGAGTTATAGACTTCTGCATGTGAGGGCTTGTCCTTTAATTTGCATGAATGAGAATATGCTTACCATTTTGGAAACTTACTGAACAGAGAGTTGAGAACATAATATCATGAGATAAAATTTACTCTTTTTCATATAAGGGAGATAGAGGAGTTGTTCTCTTACGTACTGATTCCGAGACTTGAATAATGGGTCTACCCTCTCATTGGCCCGTAAGGACTTGGTTTATGATTGAATTATAAACAAATTATTCATTATAGAATCAGTGGTACATAAAATATGTAATTACAGGGGTAAAATGGACTTTTGACCAATTTGTAATTATAAACAACTCGTGAAGGATTAACTTACTTGTAATGATTATATCAATGGGCGTAACTTGTCATAATACATAAGACTGCAACTCTAGATCTAGAGTGAAAGGACCTATAGTTAATAAATATAAATGGACTAATTAAAGAGTTTAATTAATTTTGTATCATTGGAGATTATAATCCGTCTTTTGCTAACAGCCTAAAAAGTTCCAATTTAATATTTAATATGTTAAATATATTAATATAAAGAAAAAAAAACATTTAATATATTAATATTTAATATGTTCAAATCAATATTTAATATATTAGATATATTAAATAAATAGAAAAATTATATTTAATTTAATGTGTTCAAATTAATATTTAATATATTAGATAAGTTAAATATAAATGGAGAAAAAATATATTAATTTGAAGAGTTATAATTAATATTTAATATATTAGATATATGAAAAAAAGAAAAATATACTTATTATATTTAATGCAATTAAATATTAAATCAATCCATGTATATACATTAAAAATAGGTATATTTAAAATTCGAATGAGATTAAATTAGTTAAATATATATTAAAATGATTTGAAAGATTCTTCCAAGTCCTTGTAAATAGTACATCCAAAGTACTCTCTTAAACTCTCCTCTTGAGGCTGGTTTAAAAATCTCCCGTTCAAGTCCTAACAAAGAGATTTTATGGAGTATGAAGAAGGTTGAAATACTTGCCTAGTGTTTTTACAAAAGGAGAGTTCTTAATGCTTTGTTTTAATTCTTACTAAAATCAAAACGATTTTCAATGCGTCCGCTACGTAGATGAAGAGTTTGTTCTCTTCATAATGGACCTTGATTGACGAATTTGGAGTTTTTCCCGAATCCATAAAAAAATAGACTCGATAACCATTTCTTTGATTACTCTCGATCTTGAGCTCTTCTATAAAAACTGCTCTTTGACACTTTGAATCACGAATAGCCACGTGGATTCGAGGGTAAACGTGCGATACAATTTTTCCTTTCATAAACTGGGAAATACAAGTGGATATAAAATTTCTAAACATGTATTTAAAATCAAAACAATTAAAAACTACAACGGTATCCGTAGAGTCGATGAAAAATAGTATAGAAAATAAGATGAGTTTTTCAAAGTAAACTTTCAAAATAATATTAAAAGCGACATGGATGGAGAGGACTCGATCTAAGGGCCCCTTCTGTAGCCGCATGGCTCTGCGCATTCTTGCCTCTGAGAATGGTCTACATTCCACCTGAAAAAGAAATAGAATAACACGGAATGAGTATAAAAATACTCAGTAAGCAACCTATTTGTAGGTTCATGTCGAACTAATCCTATACACGAAGTCTTAGGCTATGTGCTAGAAACTACCTTTAAGGATAGACTGTTGCTCCAAGAGAAGACCCTAAGGTAATGCTCTTCGATATGGAAGAGCCCCTCTCGCTCGAACAGTGGCCAAGCTCCATACCTATCTACATATTGAGCTCAAATTAGTTGATTCTCTCTAAGGGTGAAGGACAACATCTACCTGTTCCTAAAATCAGTAACCACCTGTCACAACGCCCACTCCAGGCTGGAACAATAATTACCTGCCCATTTCCCCTCATTGGATTAGAACAGTAACCCCTCATTGGATTAGAACATTAAAATACTTGCCACTACACCCTTTAAAGCTAGGCCAGTAAACTACCTGTTCATGTACCTTTTCGGGTTAGAAAAGTAAAACTACCTCTTTTAGGAAGAGTAACTATTTGTTACTTTGTCTTTGACACTATGCCACTTGGGTTGGATCAGTAAAAAGACCATGACTCTCCCCACTAGACACCACGGATATGATCATGTAGTAGTGTACTCTCTAGGGCTACTAATATCCTCTATGGGCGACAATTAAGCCATGTGTATCAAGTATACCCTAACCTCTATTAGTCAATTCACAGATAGGGGTTGCATCCTATCCGTCCCTACTAGGTACCTGGTCAACTCATGGAGATTGCAAAATTCATGACTACGTAATAGGACCAAAATATGTGCAACAGTAACTCATTGCTTATGAAAACCGTGATTAGCACTCTATAGCACATAGTAATTCATCCAATTCATGACTTGACAATAACCGCTATCCAAGCCCTAAATCAATACATAATAATGAGTAAAGACATACAACATGCTCATTAGTAATCATACTAAGTGATAAGAAACCAACTTCAACATACTAGGAAACATACAAGTCCAATGTCTATCAAATATCACAAGAACATGCATTCAAAAGCTATATGATAGCAATACAATTAAATGGTAACTGTCACATCATCTAAGTTTAAATTCTCATGAAACTAAAATAACAAAGCTCCTAAACATACTAATAAGTCATTGTCTTCAATCTAAAACGACTCCTACAAGTATTTCTTAGGAACTTGCTCCATACGGTTACTTACTTGAATGTAGACTTCCCGAACTTATTTGGTGTAATGACCCTAATTTTTTACTAACCTAAAGTCGCTAGCATATGCATGACGTAACTTCTTATGCGAAAATATTCATTTAAAACAATTTCATAAAATATTGTCGTAGACTTACATATTTCCTAAGATCTATAAAATTAAATGCAACTACCCTAAACAAGTTTCATGGTCTTTAATTGTGATGCTGCCGATAACCATACATGGATGCCTTGTCTTTACCAGAAATATAGGAATAGTACGTGACTTGAGTATTTTAAGGAATACTCTATAAGTGACACCACTATTGGGGTCAGTAAATGCAAACATGCAATCATGATTAGAGAGACCTATCATTTAAAACCATCATAGAGGTGGTCTCTAGTATGGACAAATTGGATGTGGTACTTCCTTACACACGACCCACACATGCAAGCCTGAGCCCACCATGCGGGCTCGCACACCTCCTGGACCTCCATGGTTAGGCTAGTTGACTGTAGCTGAACGTCTGGAGGTACAACAAACCCTCGAGTATCATGCAACAGATCATCATCATCATAGTGTACACGTTCGTACTCATCATAAAAGAGGAAGTATCCCGATGTAAATGAACACACAATATGCATAAAGTCCCTATACTTTTCATCTTAAATCATTCATGTGACAACCCCACACATCCTTCACATTTTACTCTAGCTAACATGCATGCATAAGCTTTTATACGTTAATCATTTATAACATCACTTAGAGGTTATGTATCAAAAAATTCATCATCATAATACATGTCATCTCATACATGCACATCATCGTAACATGAGATATCATCATACTATGTCATATCATCATCATACATCACATGTTATCATATCATAACGCATCATCATCCTAACATATCATAACATCATAATACATCACATTATCATAACATTATATCATCATTGTAACACATCATAATATCATATGAACTCACATGTCACATACAAGGGCCATTAGACACGTGTTGTCATACACAAAACAAGTCTTCTGACCGAGCCGATGGTACGGCCACTTACTTAGTTGACCTAGACTGAAGCTACTACGACCCCTTGATTCTAGCTTAACGCTACTCTCTGAAATTTAATTCTAAGAAGTTCCACAATTATAAATTAGCCTTCTACTATGGGGATTGACTCACTTAATCTAAACTTACTCCCAATAATTTAAACTAACTAAACCTAATTTGCATAAAACAATTTAAACTAGACTCCAAAAATTTAAACTAGCTAAAAGGTAGTCATACTAACCTTAAATGCTTTCGAAGAGTTGAAACTAGTAGGAAAGGGTTCAAGTGTATCAGATCCAAGCTGGATTAGCCAAAATGCTGGCCCTGAAGCCATTAAAAAATGTAGTCTCCGAATAGCTTCAAACCGTTCAAATGGGATAATGAAATGAAGTAAGGGACCTCTCTTTTGTAATGGAGGCCACTCTTCATTCTCAACTTACGGGATGTGGGACAATTTTCCTTTTTTTTCCTTCTTCTAATGTATTGGGTCTTCAAAAATGGTTCAAATTGACTAAACTCCTCAAAAGTGTCCTATAAAATAAGGGATTTGGGGGAGAAATGTGACTAGATTTGGGTAGAATTGATCAAATTTGTATGGAAAAAAGGAAAGAAAAACCCTCAATTTTAGTTTGTACCAATTGGGTCGGGTCGCGCACAAATTGGATCGAATAACTCGAACTGGGTCATTTTTTTCTTCTTGAGCACCTTAAATTCCTTCCCTATCAGAAATTAAAAATCTAAAAATCGAGAAAGTCCTTAAAAATAAAAAAAAATAACCATTTTCCCATTTGTTTTGCCTTTTCTTTCAAATCATTTTTCAAATCCTTATAATTCTTTTGCTACGGTTTTGGAATTACATAAACCCCTTATCCTTGCTTGAGTTCCTTAAAATTACTTGAATAGGGTATTAGAGTGATCTCAACTCTTGGTTATTCTCTTCTTTTCCTCCTCCTCTCCTTATAATGCCCGTGGAAAATCTTCTCTACCTTAGAATTAAGATCAAAAGAGCAAGACCTTTAGCTCATGCACCAACTCAGACGGTTGCAATCAGATCACAACCTTATTAAAAAATCTATTGCAAGTGCACATGTAATAATATGAATAATATTCTAAATATCGAATCAAGTTTACAAAAATTCGATTTTACAAATAAAGTCATCTAAACTTGCAACCAAAGTCGTTTCAACCCCAATCGAAAATATATATACTTATGCGCTACAAATTAGATAAGAAATCAACCCAAGAGAAAGCTTTAATACCAAATGATAAAGAATCACGGTAAGGGAATTAAAATTGATCAAATACCTCAAGGCAAAAATACTTGTTTGAGATTCGAATGACTCCACAAACAACATTGATCATGTCAAGTTTGAATGATTCTGAATATGCAACTTAAACTACGTATAATTGTAAAGAAATTTTGTCCTAATTATAAAGAATCACTAAATGGAAAGTTTAGAACCGGATTACCTTGTTCATCGAATATCTCAAGGCAAGAACACTTGTTTGACATTCAAATCACTCCACAAAACAAGATTGATCATATCTAGCTTAAATGATTATGAACATGCAAGCTAAACTACGTAGAAGTACAAAGAAACTTAGCCATTAGCTAAAGGAAAAATGTAAGAACGCTTAGCCCTAATGATATAGAATCACTCCAAGGGGAAGTAAAATTTGAATTACCTTGTTGATCAAATATCTCAAGGCAAGAACACTTGAATGAGATTCATGATATAGAATCACTCCAAGGGGAAGTAAAATTCGAATAACCTTGTTGATCAAATATCTCAAGGCAAGAACACTTGAATGAGATTCGAATTACTCCACAAGTAAGGTTAATCGTATCAAGCTTAAGTGATTCTAAACATGCAATCTAAACTATATAGAATGACAAAGAAACTTAACCCTTAACTAAATAAAGCAAAAGTTCTCTTTCTACTACATTTTTCAAGTCTCCTTTACAAATACAACATACATGACTCTATATAGTCTTCAAATGAAACTCTTAACCTTTCATTAGGCAATTCAAGGGTGGTAACATTCATACTTTTGATCATAATTAACCACTATATAAAGGTAAACTAGAGTAAATAAAATATCCTATAATGCACGAATGCAACATCATAACTCTAAATTATGATCTATCTAAAATTTATAACAATGAAGTTCAAACTCTAAGTTATAATCCATCCAAAATTTATAACAATGAAGTTCAATTCTCCTTCAATGTAGCATGAATTGAAACATCTTTTGATAATTTTAATAACATTTCCTTCCCATATTATATGATTGATGTCTTGGTCCATATCAAATTGCTCAACTAGTCCAAATTGGCTAGGGATGGCTGTCTATGTGTACCTCACATCTCACTCTTTTGAGTTTTGCACGGTTCGATTAGAACACTACTTAACTATACCTACATCCTACCGTTTTCGACATTAAAACCACAAGTCAGGTTCAACACATATTAACCATTTTCTTAGAACTTTTTATAAAGACAAGAAAATAAATTTCACCTCTAGAAGTTTTAGTCCTATTTCTCTCAATACCAAAAACAAAGTCCTACGTATAGATGTTTTTTCCCAGATTGCTTTAATGAAATTTTGAATCTTACACAAACTCGAGTCATTTTGAAACAAAGGGTAGAGTTTAAGAGTATTGGACGCCTCAGTCCAATGCCAGAAACGAAAGCTACCATTTATCCTAAATAAATATGATTTAAAATACAAAAGAAAAAGCAAACCAAGCTATTTAACGAGAAAACTACTCATTGACAACAAATAATAATCACCCAAATAATAAAAATAATAGAAAAATAGAAAGCAAAAGGCGAAGAAATAATTTAACAGACAAAATCATATGAATTGGTGGAAAGAAAACTTGCACGTTTTTTCAATGTTAATGGAAAAATGAAGATAGTAAAATTTGTGTTGTGCGTTTTCGGTTCGAGGATCATTTGGTGTTGCTAATATGCACTTATTTCTGAAAAACTCGCATCCATGATGCAAAAATACCATCTCGAACAACAATGATGCCTCTTTCCACTCTCGAAATTTTACCATAGTTTTTATTCTTGAACTGTTTAGAAGTGCATTCGATCAAACAGAACTCCTCATTCAAAATAGTGTCGAAGTCCATACTAAAAGTAGATTCCCTAAAATGAGCTACTCAGAAACCCTCCCATACATTTAAGGAAGTGATATCAATTTACAAATTGATCAAGCAACCTCTTTACAGTTTCAATATGATTCTTGGGTAACATCTATGACCAAGAAACCTGTGTATGTACAGTCAAATCTTAAAAAATAACAAGGTTAGATATACATGTCCAAAACAATAGAAGCTATATAGAAATGTGAACTAGTTTGACTGTAATAATTGTACCCATACTACTATATTACATGGGTTGAATTGTTGGAATAATGCCTAAAAAGATTCCACTGTGGATACGAAGATGCATGGTGGCCTCAAATGCCTTCTTATAGCCAATTCACAGGTCAAGCCTCTAGGTCCGGGCCATCATTTTGGTAATTTGACCTCACATTCTGATCACAAAAACACAGCTCAATGGCAAATAACAAATAGGATGTACTTTTTCTTGAAGGCTTATTCTACTTATTTTATTTTGGTTCAACTTTCATAATCTCTCTCTATATTTTTCAACGTTTTAATTTAGTCTCTCAACTTTTGGACGGTTGATTGTTTGCTTCTCAAAGGTTGAGGAGCATATTCTACTATTGGTCTCTATTGAAAGTAAATTGTAATTTTCAAGAAATCTTTTGATTTATTCAATGAGACTTTTTGGAATATGTTAGGGTCCATATTATGTATTTTCTTAGATAGTTATTTCCTAAAACATTTATGTTGGCATCTCTAAAATCTTCTTCATACACTATAAACTCACTATAAACTGAGGTATTTTCCATCCCTTGTATAATCAAGCAACCAAGCTTTAGTTGAGCATTCTCAATTCCTTGTGTACAATCAAGCAATCAAGCTCTAATTATGCTATGATTCTGCCCACTTTCTTTTACTTTAATCTCTATTGGTTCACCATATCTACGAAAAGTCTCTTATTTTAAAGAAAAAACAAAGACGAACTAGCTTTCTTAACTCTTACCAAGTTCAAATGCAAGAGAAAGGGAGAGATTTACCTCCAGCAATGTAATGTAGTAGAAATCCTCCATGTGTTGCATTAGCGCACTTCCATCTCTAATTGAGCGGAATATATTAATTTCTGTGTTCAAAACTTTCTCAACAAGTTCCTTTTCACCCCTCAACTGCAGAATGGTTAAATTGATAAACAAAAACTATTGGTAGTAGAAACATTAGGTCAGTTCATGGGTAGACCAGTCAATTTCAAGATTATGAGTTTTTTTTTTTTTTTTGGGAGAAAAATCAATTTATACCCCTAAGTTTTAAGCGTTGTATCGATTAAAACCTCAAACTAATAAATACTGTATCGATATAACATATTCTTTCATCTGTGAATCAATTTAGACTCTCCATTCAAATTTCAAACTTTTAATGCATAACTTTCACACGTGTATAAAACTTATTTAAATACAAGGAAGACGAAGGTAAATTAGAGAAAAATGCAAAAATCAACTAGACAGCACCAATTTTCTTTAGTGGTTTTTCATCTACTCGTCTTTCTCTACTTCTCTTTACTTCTTTAGAAAGAATTACGTCATGTAGAGAATAATTTAATATAGGCAATTTCCCTGTAAATCACTATCAAATGGTCATATTTGATTCACTTAAGAAAGTTTAGGGTTTAAATGTTACACTTATTAGTTTGGGATTGAAATAGATTTAACTCCAAATTTTAGGAGTATAAATTGAAAATTTTCCAAAGTTCAAGATTATGATCAAAGGGCAACAAACTTACAAATTCATTGACTAAAACATCTGGTGTAGACTCCCCAATGACATCACCTAGATAACCATCTGCGTGAAGCTCCATATTTTCCTGGATTGAACGTGGCAATTGCTGTTACCAATTTTCAATTGAATTCAAAAGCGTTTCTTCTACCGTTATTTTGGCTGTTCTTACATGCATTATAACAGGAATCCACTTCCATTGTTAATAACAGAAGTAAATGAATGTCAATTCAACGTAGAATCTAATGCTTGGTTAGAAATCGCAACTTGATATGTTCATGTAACAACACCAATATTTCATAAAAGGAACAAGTATAGCATTTCTTGCTCCCAAATATTGAAGATTATAATTCCTAGTCGCTACAAATGATTTCGTTTATTTTTTTTTTTTACTGAACAGAGATGTTGGATTGAAAATTTTAGCATTGCTTCCCTTTCTATATTGAGGTCAAGTTCACAAAAAAAAGATTGAAATAAGAATAATAATCAACAAGAAAGAAGGCCATAGTAAGTACTCACCAATGCATCATTCAGATCTCCAGCCGCAAGATACACTGGCTGAGCCACATGGCAATAGCCCATCAAATGAGGAACGGTTGGTACAATGTCTCTGTGATTTACAACTCTCCAGCTGTCTTTCACTTTCTGCAGTATTAGTGTTGAAGTTGCAAATGAAACTAAGGTCAAATTAGGATTACTTGGAATGACTTTTCGAATGCAAAAAATCAAATTTCTATTGAATGGTGTCCATCTCAGTTCATACATAATATATACCAAATTTGACATGTCTAACACTTGGAGAGGCCACCATTTGGATTTTCTATGTACTTAAAGTTTGGAAAGCAAAACTTCAAATCTGTAGGCAAAGAGGCTTTCATCTTTATCATCGTTGGCACACCTCAAGGCTCACCTCGCCTCAACGATTTAAAAAAGATACTAATATAAGTAATTATTTTCATTTTTTTTAGTTTATCAATATTTTATTTGTCTAGAATAATCTGTACAAATTTTTATTAGATTTAAAGAAATATAGATTAAATAAGGACACAATGCGGATTCATGAATAATTGCATATCAAATCAACATAATATAAAAATAAGAAATAATAATAATGAAAAAAAAAAAAAAAAGTTCTACACCCCAAAAATTGATTCATTACACGTTTAAATGAACTTAATATTGATATTTATTTCGGATTGGACATATTAAAATAAGTATATTATTAAAATATCAAGAAACATAAACGTCATGGTCAAACTTCCTAAACCTACACACACATTCAACCCAAGTCATCCCATTGAAAAATATACGGCATATAAAAATTTGCTTCAATTTTACTAAGCCTTTGTAATTCAATTGAACAATATTCAAATCTCACTTGCTATAAAAGATGAACTTAAAGGTCCCAAGTAGAAAAACGTAGATGAAGAAGTTAACAGCTCTTGATAGTAATTAATCGTCGACTCCTAGAACTCTATTAGCTGCAAGTGGAACTTCACGGTTGAATAAAGTCAAATAACAATATTGAAAGATTTAAGGCAAGCCTTGTGGCTCAGGGTTTCATCCTTGCCCCTGTTGTGAAATTGAACAATGTCCGTGTCATTTTATCTTTAGTTGTAAATCAAGATTGGTTTCGTCATCAACTTAATGTCAAGAATACATTCTTGAATGGTGATCTGAAGAAGTTTGTATGTAGATCCTCTAGGAATCAAAAATAAGATTAAGTCTTGGTATGCAAGTTGAAAAAATCGTTCTATGGAATAAAACAATCTCCTCGTGGTTGGATGGATAGCCGATCAACCTTGTTCATGAAATCCTCAAATGGCTAAACTCCATTCCTCATTGTGTAAGTAAATGCCATTATCAATACAGAGGATGATCTAAGAGAGATCAATAATCTGAAAAAGATGCTAGCAACAGAATTTGAAACCAAGTACTTGGAAAGTTTAAGATGCTTTTTATGAATGGTAGTGACAAAATCTGAGATTGATATTGTCATTTCTCCGCATGAATATATTCTATGATTATATCCAAGACTTACTAAAGGAGACGAGAAATCTTGGGTGTAAACCTGCTGAAATACCTATGAATAAAAATTTAGTCCAACATCAAATTAAAAAGGTAATTCCACTTGACAAGGGCATGTATCAAAGACTTGTGGACAAGCTCATTTATCTTTCACATACTAGACCAGACATTGCATGTTCAATTAGTATGGTTAGTCAATCTATGAAAGGTCCAAACAAATGTCACTTAGGCCCATAAATAGACTTTGAAGGTACTTGAAAGACACTACAAGTCATGGATTATTGTTTAGAAAGTCAGTCATCAAACTGAGTAGTTGAACTTTATATTGATGCTAGTTTTGCTAGAGAATTAATTGATCACAGATCTACATCTTGATATTGCTATCATGTTTGGAGTAACTTAGTCACTCGAAGAAGCAAAAGGCAAACAATTGTAGCAAGAAGTAGTGCAAAGCAGAAATCGAGCTCTAGCTTTGAGGAATTGTAAAGGGAGGTGGATTCAAAAGCTTTCAAAAGAACTAAACTTTTTAGTTCATTCATATTTTGTGCTAGTCAATCAGCAATAAACATAGCAAAAATTTTGTCGATCATAGATTTCCATATTTAATAAGGTAAACAATAGTAAAGAGGAGCTAAATTATATTTCATCTTGCCATCAAATTGTTGACATTCTCAAACATTACCCCAGAAACCATGATAAATCTAGCTTCAAGCTTTATACAACTGAGCATTGAGGGGGAGTTCAGATTTGTGTAGTATAATAATGTTTTTCTTATTAGTCTTTTATATTTGAATATTTTTCAGTATCCTTTCCTTTTTTAATTATCGTTCTTAGTTGAAACTACTCATATTATACTGACTGACTAATGGGTTGTTCTTTGTGAAATAAGAACAATAATTTCTCCAAAAAACGTGACACAAATTTCCAGAAGAAGAGGGAGAAAGAAGCCAGCAGACGAACAAATTAAGACGATAAGAATGTTCTATATTTACGGACATAAAACAAAAAAGATAAGAAGACAAGGGACTTTCGTACCTTGTTATAAATTTCTGCAAATTGCCGGTTGCCAACTCTAGGAGATCCAAAATTATACATGGTCACATTTATTGCCCCATGCCTAAATTAGAGAGAGGAAAAAAAGGGTAAGCAGGACTTTTGATTGCAGTATATTATTACAATGATAACCTTCCAATTCTTGGCAATCAAATTAGTAAAGTAGGATAATTTATTTATTTAGTCCCCAAACCAAATTGTCTGTACACCTCTTATATATATGGAGTACAAACCCATTGAATACAATCACTTTGATTGATTGATGTACAACTTAAAAATGGAATATTAGGTAAATTTTACTATAGCAATTAAATATGTAGATGAACTAAGCTTTCATGCGGTAGCATTAGTATCTCTCTTTCAAGTTTTTCTTGGATGAAAAACTAACTTTTATTCACTCCAAGCACAAACATGGACATATGCTTGGGAGGTGTTGAAATAAATTACGGACATATAAAAAAGGAGAAACCCCAAAAAAATGGATCCAACCACAATAAGGGAATTCAGTCAAGTAAAATGAGACCTAAAGAATAATTAAAAACTAGTTTGCAATACTATGCCCAAAATATAATAGAGAATCTAACAAGGGAGTAAAAATCACTAGAAGTACTCTGCCACCCCAAAATATTTCTTTTGCCTCACAGACCCCACATAATAGCACAAATCCTAGTCTGCCACACAAATAACTTTTTCTCATAGAAAGGTGTATGAAGGAGAAGCTCTTCAATCAAATCCCTATATCCCTGAGAGCTAGTAAAGATATAGCCAAAGACCTGTTTGTGCTTGTATGAACTTATTGAAAAGACATGTTTTTTGTGCTCAATCTGAAATTATAGAAAATACTTATTCGTGCTAAGATCAATCGTAATCATATTTATCAATCATGTTATGTTAGTTGTATTGAAGATATTGTAAAATAAATTAAGCTGAAAATGTTTAATCTTTTAATTGATTAATTGAGATCATTTTAATAGTTCTTTGGCTTTAAAACTAATTGCTTAATTGAGATTATTTATAATAACAATTTCTTATCCATGGTTGGTTTACTGTAAAATTTAATGCATAAGAAAATGTTTTTTACATCATTAAATTTTATTTTGACGCACAGTTGGCTGATTTAAAAACCACTTAACTGCACTATTTATAACTTTCTATCCACATTCCATTAATTGCAAATTATTTTCTTCAATTTCAAGATGCTTCAGCTAGTTTATTAATTGTATCGTATCAAAATGTTTATGACATTATTCTCGATCAAGCAAGTCTAGTTGAGGAATGATCCTGCATGCAAGTTTATCAAGGACTTGAGAATATTGAACTATTTCTAATCTTCCAAATGTCTCCTACGGTCCAGCATCACCTCTTCATGTAGAAAATAAACTCACCTTGCAAGTTGACTGGACGTAAGTTCAAGAGCAAGAAGTGTAGCTAGTGCACCGCCCAAACTGTGACCTGTAACATAAACATGCCATTTGACTGGTGGCTCAGCACAATCATCACTGCAAGAAAAGAGATATAAGTCAAACAGAGTGCATAAAAAAGAGTTCAGAATGGGCAACCCATTTTGATTTGAAAATATTGCATAGAAACAATAGTGTGTGTTTTACACAAGAACCTCAAAGAACGTCAAACAATAGAAATGACATGGCTAATATAGCTTTTTGGTGTCTATTGGGTTTGCCGGTATGGTTATATTATTGTACACCATAAATGATCTTTGTTACTCTTCCATTGATTATCTCTTTCGTTGTGGTTATCTCTTCTGTTGTTCCTATCTTTCTCTAGAGCAAAGGCTTATGTATCTAAATGAGTTGTTTATCAGGCATAAGGTTCTCTTTGCTATCTTTGCTTGAATAAGGGAAACTGTTTCTTTCAAGAATGGTGTTTCCTCTTTTTATGATGATTTGAGCATAGACTTGGTCAAACTCGTTGTTGAGACCAACCAAAAAATCATAGACATATCTATTTCAATAAATTTCTTCAGAATTACATCTGCAGTGGTTGTTGAGACCTGGCAAAAAATCATAGACATGATCTACTTCAATAAATTTCTTCAGAATTACATCTGCAGTGCAATTCATCTCGAATACCCGATAATAGTCAAGTTCCTACCAAAATGTTTGCAAGGCATTGACATATTCACATAGTTCCATTCATGATCTTGATTTCATAGATCTGAGCAGCATCTCTAGCCTTGGAGTAAATGTGATGAATAAAAACTCATATGGCTTAGGTGTTCTATAAAAGCATACTTGTACCACTGATGGATGGCTACATAGAATCCCAGAGCCATGACATTATCATAGAGTCTTCCGTGTCCCATGCAATAAATCTAGGATCTGTTTTTGTTGGTCCTAGTCCATTGAGATGTCGAATTTTTCCCTTTCCCTTAAGGTTGTCACACGATTTGAGACCATTTGAGGAAGTCTTTTTTTATGACAATCAGATGGGTTGAAGGTCACCCTTCTTATGGGTTGTAGGAACTTTCTTTGAGATTTTTTATTCTTCTAACATGATGAACTAGTGGGTGTTAGTTTGAAGGAAAATTTAGTCTAAAAACAAAATTAATCCAAGTCATGACGAAAAAATCCTTCCTTGAACATGGTGGACTTGCGGAATAGAGAGCTTGCACAATTGAATAAAGTGCTAATAGTGGGCTTGCCGGATATAGGAAATAGTGGGCTTGAAAGTGGAATATTGGATATAGGAAATAATGGGTTAGAATCGATAGGAATAATCTTGAATGTGGATTAGAATCAGAATACGGTTTACTAGGCTTGAACGTGAGAATAGTGGTTTACAAGGATTTGAAAGTGGATTTACTGGATACCGTATTTGAAATTGGATTTACTGGATACCGTATTTGAAATTGGATTTACTGGATACCGTATTTGAAAGTGGAACTGGAAGTGGTTTAAAAGCGATGGCTTACTAGGAATAATAATCGTGAACAGTAATAATTTGAAAGTGGGATTAGAAGCAGTGGGTTAGAGGCGGTGGTTTGAAAGTGGGTTAGATGTGGCTTGCAGAACGGTAATAAATTGAACGTAGATTATCTAGGATTTTGCTAGATATTGGATTCTGAGTGCGATATGGCTTGCGGTGGGATCTTGGCTTGCGAAATATGGCTTGCAGAGAGGCGGTAGGATATGAGGCTTGCTGGATTGTTCAGAAAGTTGTGGTTTGCTAGGATACTTGGCTGGGTTTCCATTAACCGTTGAGAATGGATCGGAGGAATTGCTGGATTGTTCAGAAAGTTGTGGTTTGCTAGGATACTTGGCTGGGTTTCCATTAACCGTTGAGAATGGATCGGAGGAAACGTACCAAAGGCAGATTGAATGAAATTTGATCACGGTGGCAGCAACTATAAAGGCTTCGAATAAAACTTGATCATAGTGAATGATCAATAGTTATGAAAGCTTCACTAATTGGGTTAGGGTTTGGTTACAATCAGATTTCCAGCAACTATTTACTTTTTATATTGATCTTTAAGAGAGATACATGTTTCTTTTATAATACAGAAAGGGTAACTAAATCCCAAGAGTAATGATAGTTCTAAATAAATTCCTAAATACTAGATAACAATACAGATAAGTTAGAGAGGTTAACCGTTTCCCTTATTTAATGGAATTACACAAATATCTCTAAACTTAAGGCTAAGAATCACACAAATATTCCTTACATCGAGGTCATTCCTTTAACCATGACTTACTTTTTACTAAAAATAATAAGTTGACGCATGATGACTTAAAGAATTCCTTAAGAAGAGAATTTGAAGTGAGCGATATGGATTCATCTATTACTTTCTTAGGATTGAAGTCAATCAAAAAGGTGGTGAGATTGTTATCTCATAGCAAAAATATATTAGTGACTCGTTGAAAAAGTTCAGGTTGGAAATTGTTTCTCCTCGCAACACTCTTACTGATGCCAATTTGAAATTGAGTAGAGATGATACTGGAGAAGTTGAAAAAGTTCAGACAAATGACTTGGAGGGACTATTTTGATTCAACTCAAATTAGTGCATCCACATGGTAGGAATCCTCTTTCTAACATTTCTAATGGTTTCTCTTTGCAAGACGTTTTTTTTTTTAAAACTAGTTCTTTTCTAAATTTTATTTTTCACTCCTTCTAGAGTTTGTATCCTTTAAGCATCCATCTCTTTTTTTATTTCTTTAATAATAAGTGTCAAAAAAAAAAAAAAAGTGTAGCAGACTTACTTATAGTTAATAGCCATTTTAATGAGGGACATAATCCTCATTCGTACTGAATCATATGCACTTAAGAATCCACTGTGAACCTGGAATAACCAGATATTCATCAATAAACATTAAGCAAAGACAGGTTGTGCATGGAGTTCAGAACAATAAATATCCTGTAATAAAATAACAATATTTCTTACTTGAATTTCCTCGTTGAAATCTCCACTTATCCTTTCAGGATTTAACCTAAGACAGAAGAAAATAGGTGACATGTTAAAAGATTGTAGAACTGAAGCTGATATGAAACCACAACAAAACCGCATTTTATTCACATAAGTTCTAAAGGCTTCAGATGGCCATATGCTCCCTCATTTACCGTTTTTTGGCCAATGCTTGCAGAAATATTTTATGCAAGTTGTTTTCTAATTAGCCCCTTTCTCCCTAAGATTCGAAAGAAAGAGTGGCTCTTTCTATTTAAAATTCAAAGGATGAAGGGTCAAATAGCCCCTTCTCCTGAGATCCGGTCAAATAACATACAAATAGAACTTGGCAAAGAAATGGGAAAGCTAGGCTAGTGATTTCAAGTACATTTAAAATTCAATAGTTCTATTTCCCCTTGATTTAACTTAACTAACTAGAATAAACAGCACTACCACAGTTACCATGGTATATGGCTTTTTATTCGAGAGGGTTATCCCATGAACAACGTTCTTTTTTCTTTTTTCTTCTCCATCGTTCCATAACAAACAATGAAATTGATAAATGTGCAAAGTAATTCGAGGGAAAGAAAAATAAATACCCTGCGGGAGCTAACATCAGGTCTGTCCTTAGGTCCTTCCATCTTGACTGAAGAAGTTAAAAGGTATGAACTTATTACATGGAAAGTTATACTCCAGTTAACAGAATATCAACATAATAACCTACTTGTTCTGTGCCCCTGAAGGCAACAACTAGTCTTCTCCGTGGAAAATCACGCCAAATTGCAACCTGTAGACTCCTACAGTTAGGACTGAAACAATAAAATTGGGCAAAATTTGCTAATGCTATGGCATTCAATTACTAAAATTAGGCACAACTTTACAATATTAGAGCCATTCTGAAAACCGAAAACTTTACCTGTGTGTCTGTAGACTCATTATCTAAGAAACATAACTTCTCAAATTCTGACTTTATAAAACTAGGATGGCCAAGTGATGTAGCAAGCATTGCCCAAGCTTCCATGGCGCTTTCTGCAGTTGCAAAAAGCGCTCGCATTTCCTCAGAATTTCTATTATCCAACAATGATCCATCCCCTGAACTACCAAGCTTCTCTCCAACTTTTTTGGAGCCCTCATCTTCAGTATCTTTTTTACCTATCTGAGATTCCTTGTTCAATTGAGAAATTGTTGCTGTCAGAACCATCAATCCCCCTAAAACAGACTCAGTTTGACTTAATAGATCTTTTGTAATTTTCTTCACATCCGTTAGTGTTGAGTCCACCATTTTAATGTTCTTCTGTTCCTGATCAACATCCAAACTTTTGGAAGTTGCAAGCCCTGATTCGATATAACCTGCTTCAGCACTCTTTCGTGCCTCCAAACCAATTTTATTTAATAACTCAAATCCATCCCATTTTAATTTCTCAGGGGCGGGAAGACCAAGTTTCTTGACAATATTTTGATTTGTTACATCAGCCAAGTTTGTCCAAAAATGTTTATCGAATTGCTTTGCTAAAATACTCTGTGTCACTTCTTTCAGCAACTGTCCAGTTTCCTTAGTATTATCATTTGTTGCATCGTCATCTGATTCATCCTCTTCGGGATCGCTTATATCAGTTATAGAGACTTCTGCATTAGTCTGCATGTATGAAGGTATATCCTCTTTGTCTTTTTGCTTGCTTAATAAATTATCACTTGATTGGTATTCGTCATTGAATGACTTTAACTTCCCAAAAGCATATTCTACAAACTGACCTACAGACACGGTGTCAGACCCAACAACCTTGTTTAAAGCAGATGCAAAACCATTACTGCGAAGAAATTCAGAAATGAAGGGGACTCTCCACCATCGTTTGTCATCTTCAATTTCATCAAAAGTCATAAACTTGATCTGAGAGACACCATTAACAAACAAACATCAATCACATAACCATAAACTTGTTTTAAGAAAGCAAAACTTAATTATCCAACAAGAACCAAAACCTTCAAAAGTTCATTATCCTACCAGATCTAAAACAAACAAAATAGAATGAAAAGAAATTTACCTTTTGAGTTACAAACATATGAACAGAAACGAATATGGTAAAGCTCCTAAACAGAACAGTTACTACAACAAGCAGTAAATTAAGAAAACATAAACGAGAATGCTATATTTAGTTGCCATAAACTGCTAGGGTAACTTACCTCCAATAGCAACTTTCCACCTCCACCCATCCCTTCTAACTCCACTGATACATCATGCAAATCTCCTAGCAAAACACACATTTGTTCACAGTTTACACGTTTATTTTCATTAAACCACAAACAATAATAGGCAGGCCATTCTCTTTTCTAGCTTCCTCCATACCTATCGCTCAAGTAATTTCAACAATGAAGTCTAAGCTTAAGATATTCAACGGATTTCCATCAGTGTAACTGAATATACGTACTTTCCATTAGATTAGATAATGATCCTAGGGTGTGATTAGGGTGGGAAAGATGAGATTCTCTTTTTTCATCATTTTATTTCATTATTTGCTTGCACAAGAGACGATTTTCCGGTTAAAAAAAGCATTCATTTTCCTATTATAGTGTCTTCTCAATTTCAGGTTATTCAATAATGTTGAGAGCATTATTTTCTTTTACCATTAAAGTTTGATGGGAATTAGTGCAAAAACAGCCGCTCTGGAACGAAGACAAAGTTTTCACAGAAAAGAAAACACCTTAGAAACTTCAATGTTATACATCACTCTTTATGAATATTAATGCAACCTTGAACAAAAAAAATATTTAATTAACGAGATGAATAAAAGTTTCATCATCATGCACAATGTTGAAAACCATACTAACTTGAAACTTGGGAATATTGAAGAAATTAGAACTTCTGTCTCATAAACAAATGTTAAAGGCTAAAAACTTCACGAGACATGGCCACCAAATCAATACTAATAATGTTTCACAATCCCTGAATTGTGCGAAATTAAGGCCGTCTCAAGCACTTCAAAATGCAATAAACCAAAGCAAATAAAGGTAAGCTTCAAAAGACAACTTCAATATCTACAGAAAGAGCAGAAAATGAAGAGCGCATGCATGAAAGGAAACAAGAAGACCCCTAAATAAAAAGTCAAATCTCCAACTATGAAGTATTAATAAAACTCTTTCTTGTTACACATAAAATAACTATGAATTATTAATCACTTAAATAAGAAACTTCAAACAAACATAAATCCAAGTGTCAATGAGAGAGAAAATTTTGGTAGGAATAGGATTCGAAGAGGTGGGAAGAATTAATAGAGGAGCTTCTCAAATGACAGCTTTCATTGATGAATGTATCTCTCATCATGAAAAAGAAAATAATATTAATGATAATGATCTGAAGATACAACCATTTTCCTTGGTTTTATCAAATGGAATTAATTCATTCGGCTTTATTGATACAACTGAGATTTCTAAATTATTAATGATGCCTCTGCCCGTATTCTTGATAATGATCTAAATTCAATCGTGCCTCCTAATGATCTAGCAGTAAGGAAAGTACGCCCTATAAAGTTTCTTGGTTCTATGACTCAAAACCCTTAGAGTATTCAAGAAGTTAAAAAATTGTTTTGTTGAAATTTATTTCTTGTTTTTATTCCTGAAAAAAAAAGGGTTGGCTCTGTTGGAGGATGAAAGTCCCAGATCATAGGTTTATAATCAAATAATACTCTCTCCATTGGTGTGAGGCCTTTTGGGGAAGCCCAGCAAAGCTATGAGAGCTTATGCTCAAAGGGGATAATATCCTACCATTGTGGAGAGTCGTGTTCATCTAACATGGTATCAGAGCCATGCCCTAAACTTAGTCGTGCCAATAGATTAGTAAATCCTCAAATGTCGAACAAAGGACTCGAAAAGAAAAGGAGTCGAGCCTCCTTGAAGGCATAGTAAAAAATGACTAAGACTCCAAAAGAAAAAGGAGTCGAGCCTCGATTAAGGGGAGGCGTACTTTGTTCGAGGAGAGGTGTTGGATGATGAAAGTCCCACATCGACTAATTTAGGGAATGATCATGGGTTTATAATAAAAGAATACTCTCTCCATTGGTGGGAGGCCTTTTGGGGAAGCCCAAAGCAAAGCCATGAGAGCTTATGCTCAAAGTGGACGATATCGTACCACTGTGGAGAGTCCTGTTCATTTAAAAGGCTCTTCGCTTACAACCATTTTTTAAAATTCTAATTTTAACTTGGATACAATTGAAGAATCATGTTCAAATCTTTTGGCTCTTTCACTTCAGCAAATCGTTATTCTTGATGCCACAATAATCGAGCCCTCACACCAGGCCTCTTAAGTATTTCACTCTTTCTAATGTTTCTTGAGCGATTTGGAGATAACACTAAAAAAAACCATCCATCAAAGATCCCTCCATGCGCAGGTCTCCTCCATGTCCTATTCAGATGATTCTAATGTGACATCAGTGGTCAACGTGAGCAGTGTGGAATTAAACTTGCAGCTTAGGGAGAATGTTTTTGATAATGCTATTCAAGATTCATTCGCAAACGTTCTTGGGTTAATTTTTCAAGATGAACATCAAGAGTCTCCTCCCCTGTTGATCCTTCCCACCTTCTTTAGTGGATTATTCGTCCTCTTCAAATTCTATTCCTATCAAACTTCGATCTCAAATTGAGACATGTGGTCTTCAACTTTGAAAATAGTTTCTTTTTCACAGGAGAATCAAAGAGAATCATGCATTTGTTTGAAGTTTCTTAATTAAGTGATTAGAAGTTTTTTCATGCATTAGAGAAAAAACTTTAATGATGACTCAGTAGGAGATTTAACTTTTTATTTAGGGGTTTTGAAGTTTTCTCCATGCACACGTGTCGAAGGATTTGAGTTGGGAGATATTTGTGTAATTCATAAGTTAGTATCTAGTCTCTAGGATACTTGTTTAGATTTATTTACCTAGTATGTAGGATTATTGTTTAGATTTATTCTGACTAGTAACTATAGATTTTTTTTTTTGTAGATTTATCGAGTTAGATTACCTAGTATCTAGGGAATTTAGATTAACTATCTATTTAGGTTTAGTCGTCTTTCCCTACAATTGGGACATGTAATTCTCTAAAAATAAAGAAGAAAAGACAGCAAGCTAACATTTTCTACTTTTTTGCATTTTGAACTG
Source organism: Cucurbita moschata (assembly GCF_002738365.1). NCBI lineage: Eukaryota > Viridiplantae > Streptophyta > Magnoliopsida > Cucurbitales > Cucurbitaceae > Cucurbita > Cucurbita moschata. The sequence goes on along the minus strand of NW_019268622.1, from coordinate 49,895 downwards.
TTAGAGGTTGCCTTGATTCCTAGGACACTAAGGATGGTAAAAAATTAAACCATTAATTTTGATTTTGGGGCACATGTCTCATGTTTTGCCCTTTAATGTTGTAGGAGAGAAACTTCTATCTTTTCCATATTTAACTGAACTTGCATTTTTCGAGGATGTTTTTTTGAAGAATTATGACAACACTAAATTCGAATTCAGCATTGGATGTCTCCAAGCCGTCCAAATTTCAAGATGGTTCAATTTCAAATATTGGGCATGAAGTTGAAGCTTTTATTAAATTCTCATAGCTCAGGGTTGCATAAATATGCATGAATGATGAATAATTAAGTTCAAAGTTATTATGGCATTTCCTTTTCCAAGAAGAATTTCGGCTATCTATCATTCAAGAGCAACTGTTTTTGCAATGGCCATTCTTCCATTTAATTATATTCTAGTAGGCTTTACACACTTTCTCCTCATTTAGTCTTCTAGTGCATTCCTTTGTGCCTTGCTTATGAAGCTTCTTTATGGAGACAAATGCATGTCCAAAGATACATGTTAAAGCAAGCTAATCTAAAGAATGTTTCCTTTGTGCCGTTGTTATGGATAAATTTTCAACTAGGTTTGCACAACTTTTTGGGAAGCTGGAATTGATTAATCATGAAATGGTTCTTTGCATTATAGAATATCTTCAAAAGAAGTTAGAGATTCTTCTCCAACTCAAACAAGAGCTCAATGATGCTTACCCCGCCATTTCTAAGAGGTACAAAACAAAAGCTATAGCAACAGATTTGGAAGACTCTGCTTTTGAGAGTTTGTCTCCCTTGAATATCAATAAGAAGTTTCTTGTTAAAGAAACGATTAGATCATCAATGAACCCAAAATCTTAAGCTAATGAGTTTTGGTAAATGAATTATATCGACACTTCAACATTTCCTTTACTTGTGGACTTGGAAATTTGTAGAAAGCCCAACAAGTAAAAATCAATGTTAATTGGAGAGAAATGACATTATAGGAATTCAAACATAGGACCTCCTATTCTAGTATCATGTTAAATCACCCATGAGTCCAAATGCTTAAGATGATGGATTATAGAAAATTAATTAGTTTAACACTTTAAACAATTTTAACAACAATAAAAACTAGTTAAATCCATGATTCTAATGACTTGATAACAAAAGAACTTGAGTAGATGAGTAAAAAGCTGAAATCTCAAGACTAACGAAAGTCAGTCATACATTATATTAATACTTCAGTTCCAAAATGTATAAAGTAAGAAATTTTAAATCAGTCCTCACCATCACAAAGAGATTCCAAATTGATGCCTGCATTACCCATTCGTTTATGAGGAGTCACCAAGTTTGCATCCCATGCAGCAACCTAAGATTTGCTTGATATATAAACATTCAAAAATTATGAATCGAACTACTTATATAATAAAATAAATATTCATATATGTATATATATATATACGGTCAACTACATGAGGCAAAAGAAAGTAAATACATAAAATGATAACTATTTGATTTTTTTATTTTTTTAAAATTAAGCTTGTGAACACTACCAATACTGTGGGTTCCTTTGGCAGGAAGTCTTTGATTCAAATTTCATTTGAAATAGCACCTTTATAGATTACGAAACACCTTTTGAGTCAACAAAGCCTGTAAAGAATTGTTTTATTTGGAAGATATGGCAAAGAATATGCCATATTCTGCAAAAAAAAAAAAAAAAAAAAAAAAAAAAAAAAAAAAAAAAAAAAAAA